>NC_057811.1:24486286-24647471 GCF_018294505.1 Triticum aestivum | reverse complement strand
GCTATTTCTTCCGTGTTCTTTGTGCGAAAGAACTATCGCCTGGCGTGCTAGAAGAAATGGAAGAGTTGGCACCGGAGTTGATCTGCAAGTTAGAGAAGATCTTTCCACCGGGCTTCTTTAATCCAATGCAACATTTGATTTTGCATCTCCCGACCGAGGCAAGATTGGGGGGGCCCGTGCAAAATCGTTGGTGCTACCCAACTGAGAGGATGCAGAAGACGCTTCGACAAAAATGTAAAAATAAACGTAGAATTGAAGCATCGATGGCTGAGGCATTCATCACTGAGGAGGCGGCAAACTTCGTGACAGCACACTACGAAGCCAAAAATCGTCATTTGCATAATCCGAAGCCTCGGTACAATGCTGACGACCCTAAAAAGGGTGGATCCAACCTCAGCCTATTCAAAGGGAATCTCGCACCAGCCAGTGTTTCAAATCCAGTATCTTTGGATAACGAACAATGGCGGACCGTTTCGTTGTATATCTTCAACAACCTGGTAGAAGTGCGGCCGTACATCGAGTAAGTTCTCGGTACATAGTTTCGCAACTTCTATTTCCTTTGAACTGCTCTTATTCCTGGATATTTCATACAGTCGATACAAAAGCATTCTGTCGAAGAGTATGAGCTTCTCGCAAAGCAAGGTGGCGGCTATCCCGGTTTCATCTCTTCGTTCAAACAAACGGTAATTTCTATTAGACTTGTAGGCTAATTTGTAGGCGGCTGTCCCGGTTTCATTCGCTAATTTGTGCGTAATGCAACAATCCTTTCATATTAAACTTGTAGGCTAATTCAGAGTCTATGGACGCCGAATTGAGACAAGTCGCTAATGGTTTTGACTATAAGGTCCGTTCATTTGACAAATACGACATCAACGGGTATCGCTTTCGTACCTATGGCAAAGAGCTATCTATGGCCGACCGAAAGTCTACAAATTGTTGTGTATCTGCTATCGGCGAAGGAGGTACCGAGTATTATGGGAGAGTTGAAGCAATTTATGAACTTCTATTCTATGGTGAAAACCCACCGAATGTCGTAGTCTTCAAATGTTATTGGTTTCAGCCGAAGGAGACTAGAAGAACTCATGAACATATAGGGCTAGTTGAAATCAACCAAAGCACCCATTTAGATGTTCCTGATGTCTATATTACGGCTCAACAGGCGACCCAAGTATTCTATCTACCGTGGGCCTGCCAAACTAATCCAAATCTGAAAGGTTGGGATGTCGTTTATGAAGTGCCGCCACGTGCTAGACTATCTCCCCCAAAGGAAGAGGATTATGAACCTCACATTAACCCAGACACATATGAAGGAGAATTCTTCCAAGAGACACGTCTTTTCAAGAACCGCTATACTTCACCCCAAAACATTGAAGTAGACAGCGACAGTGAATCCGACATCACCCCAGAGGAGGAACAAGAAGAGTCGGAACAAGAAGAGGTTACTGCTGCGGATGACCTGTCATTGCTTGACCGATTACGTCAAGGTGGCCTTGCACATGTTGATGCCACTGAACCCTATGAGCCCGTCATTGATTATAGTGATGATGATGATTATGCATTTATTGATGATACTGATCGAGATTATTAGTAGTGTCAGGTATTAAATTTTTTAATGTTGTACTTGATGATGATACACATATTATTATTCATGTCGGTCTTTTTTTTATGTTGTACTAATTTCGTTTACTGTTTGTCATGGCAGGTGTTGAAAGATGGTGGGCGCTGGTCGGGAGCGCGCCAAGGCCCCTTCTTCCTCGGCGCGTGGTCTGAGGTCTTCGATTCCAGACGTACCTCTTCGCCGAGCGTTGCTGGACAGTATGTCCACACCGCCGGGCCCTTCTTCGTCCACCACGGTGCCCAGCAGGGGACGAGGTAGGAAGAGAGGAGGTGGGGCACGTGGTCGCGGGAGAGGAGGTAGGGTGACTCCTAGGGCGCCTTCCTCGCCGCCACCCCCAGCTGTTTCACCCGAGCACGTGACTGCTAGGGTGGACTCGTCCGAGGAGGAGGCTACACGGACTCCGGTCCACGAGCCTCCGGTCCGCGGGTCTTGGGCCCACGAGCCTCGGGTCGACTGGCCTTCGGCCCATGAGAGTTCGGCCCACGAGACCCCGGAGGAGCACACGTCCGGATGGGGTACCTGGCCGGATCAGCCCGAGGAGCCGAGTGGCCATGCTGATGATGGCGGGGAGCCGACTGATCTTGAGGAGGAGGGTGGCACCGTCTACCAGCGTGGTGCTACACGGCTCCCGTCCGTGCCGGTGACCCGCGAGCAGAGGTGGTTGATCTTCCCTGATGGGGAGAGGTACGTAAGTGCATTTAATATTTTTGTACCTTCTGCATTCACGTTTCTTCAAATAACTAATGCGTTGGCCTTGTCATGCTGCAGGGGTTGGGACCACCATCATAGTGTCCGCCGGCCCAACTCCGTCCTTGGAGTTCTTTGCCGGCAAAACTTCCCGGGTTTTGTCACGTTGCCTGGTGAGGGTCGGCTTCCAGAGCTTGGGTTGAGCTGGGAGCACTACGTGGCTGCCCCGGCCCCGCCGGATGTCATTATCGACGGTGTCGTGTGCGACACGAGGGCAGACATGGTGTGTCGTGTGCGACACGAGGGCAGACATGGTGATCAGGACGTTCTGGGTAATTTCTCCTTTACACATTTCAAAATCTTCAACTAGCTAGTTATTAATTGTACTAATCAATATTGTCTCATTTGATTGCAGACATTCTATAGGTGTGAGGAGGGATACGAGGAGGACTGCGCAAATGTTATCCAGAACGTCTGCAAGCGCCTACTCCAGAACTTACGGCACGAGGCTCGGGTGCAGGCTGTTCGAGACTACTACGCCTTGCGTGGTATCAAGAAGACCAAGCCGGCGTGCCGCGATAAGTTCCTGAGTAAGGAGCAGTACATGAAGGTAATTCTTAAGGCCTTCTACTTAAGTTCCTTCATTTAGTAATTCTTAGCCGTAGCGCTCAAGTTTCTATTTGCTAACTTAGGCGCCTCCGAGATGGTGTGCGGATCGGATGGATTGTTGGGAGGTGTTGGTCGATGAGTGGTGCTCACAAGAATGGCTAGCCCTCCACAACCAGGCCAAGGACAAACGCGCCCAAATGGAAGGTGTGCCACACCATCAAGGCAGCTCCAACTTATATCAGTTCGGGCGTAACTGGGTATGTGGTTTGCTTCATGATTCATGCAATTCATTCATCATGATAGCTTGAGCCCTTTAATTACTAATTTTCATTGTTTCTCTCTTTCAGGCACGCCACAATAAGGCGGATAAGGTGCCAGAGGTGTACGACCTGTATGCCATGGCCCACACTGGCTCTTACAAGAAAGTCAAGGCTTTCTCTCAGTCTGACCTCGATGATGCAAACAACTTCACCAACATCTCCTCCCACAACAAGCTCGTGAGATATAGAGATGAGGGGAAGGCGAGGAAAGGGGAGGACTTTAACCCGAGCCAGGGTCCCATTGATCCAGAGCTGGTGATGATATCTGGTGGCGGGAGGTCCCATGGCTCCATAGCCATTGGAGATGGACTTATCCGTTGTCCTAGCACTCTCCCGGAGATCAAGGCGCGCCAGTCGAGCTCCGCTCCTGAGATAAGGCCTCGTGAACGGCCAGTGCAACTCGCCATCAAGGTTAGTGATACGTACTCAGTTATCTTTCTCCATTACATTGTGTGCGCTTCCATCAATGATTACAAATGGTCATGTGAGTGGTGTTGCAGGCTGCTATACAGACTGAGAGAGATAGAACGGAGAAACTTCTGGCGGAGGCGGCGGAGAGGCAGCGGGAGATGGAGGAGAGGACGAGAAAGATGATGGAGGAGGAGAGGGCACGGAATGACATGCAGGCAAGGGCCATGTACGAGCTCCTTGTGGTAAGTTTCTTCTGCAGATTACTTGCTAGTCTTAACATTTGAGTCTCATTACTAACTAGTATGACTCTATTATGAAAACCAAATGTGCAGTCTGTGTGCGAGAAGTCCGGTCAGCCCGCTCCGCCGATGCCAGTGATTGCTCCTGGGAGCACGGTGAGTTTAGTTTGAATGGACATTACTTGGTAGTCTTAACATTTGAGTGTCGTAATGCTAACGAGACATTGGAAATGATCTTTGGTGCAGCTTAACTCCAGAAACGCATCGCACGATCCTTCTCCAGGTAGCGGCACTAGCCACCCCGCTCCTACACCTCCCTGATCACGGTAAGTTTCTCTAGTGTTTTGCTTAACAAATGCATAAAGACCTAGACTTAGCTTTATTTCCTCCAATATGCTTACCATAATGACCTAGAGTTAGCTTATTTTCCTCCAAAATGACCCATTTTACCTAGGTTAGCTTATAAATGATGCAGTTCATCCAAGTTAGCTCAAAAATGACCCATTTTACCTACATTAGCTCCTAAATGATCCATTTTACCTACGTTAGCTTTAAAATGGCCCATTTCACCTAGGTTAACTCCAAAATGACCCATCTTACCTAGGTTATCTCATAAATGATCCATTTCAACTAATTTAGCTCATAAACGATCTATTTGACCTAAGTGAGCTAAAAAACGATCCATTTCACCTAAATTAGCTCTTAAATGGTCCATTTCACCTAAGTTAGCTCAAAAAGATCCATTTCAACTAAATTAGCTCTAAAATGACCCATTTTACGTAGATGAGCTCCTAAATGATCCATTTTACCTACGTTAGCTTTAAAATGACCCATTTCACCTAGGTTAGCTCCAAAATGACCCATTTCACCTTACTTAGCTCAAAAACGATGCCCTTCACCTTAGTTAGCTCATAAACGACCCATTTCAACTAAGTTAGCTTATAAATGATCCATTTCAACTAAGTTAGCTCATAAACAACCCATTTCAACTTAGTTAGCTCATATATGATCCATTTCACCTAAGTTGGCTCATAAATGACATATACTTCTTGTTCTAGTCTTCTTCTTGTTCTAGTCACCTATTTCTAACTTTCTTATTTACCATTTTGCAGATTTCATTCACTTGATGGAAGCTAGCTTGCTATGATGGAGTGCTTGCTTTTCCTTTGATGAAACTTTGCATTGTATCTAGCTTGCTATCTTCATGACACTTTGCATTGTAATATATATGTGCTAGATATGTGTTGGATATGGATGAAACTGATGTGATATGTGATATGAAACTTATGTGATATGTGATATGTGTTGGATGAAACAATGTGTATGGATGAAACTGATGTGATATGAAACTTATGTGCTAGATATGTGTTGGATATGTGTTGGATATGTGCTGGATATGAAACTTATATATGTGATATGTGCTGCAAATTGTGGGATTTAATAAAAAACAGAAAAAACAGACAATATGCAGGCTCTTTGCCGTCTGCCGCGGACGGCAAAGAAGCCACGTGGCAGCCAACTGCGCTTCCTGGGAGCTGACCCATTAGGTCAGTTTGCCTACAGTGGCAGACGGCAAAGACTTTGCCGTCCGTGGCAGACGGCAAAGAACCTGCACTTTGCCATCAGTGGCAGACGGCAAAGAACCTGCCATCTAGTGACGTGTAGATGACATCATAAGGCGGACGGCAAAGACCAAAGGCTCTTTGCCGTCTGCGGCGGACGGCAAAGGTCTGCCGTTAGCCACTTAACGGACTGACAGCGCAATTGTTGCCGTCCGCCCTCTTTGCCGTCCGCCGCTGACGGCAAAGAGCCTTTGCCGTCCGCCGCCAGGAAGCAGACGGCAAAGGAGCAGTTTACCGTAGCGTTCTTTGCCGGAGCCTTTTGCCGTCCGCGGCTGACGGCAACGGTCTTTGCCGTCCGCCTTTCGAGCCTTTGCCGTCCGCTATGGCAGACGGCAAAGTAGCTGTTTCCTGTAGTGCTTCTTCCAGAAATCCATTCAGGAATGCAGTTTTGACATCCATTTGCCAAATTTCATAATCATAAAATGTGGCAATTGCTAACATGATTCGGACAGACTTGAGCATCGCTACGGGTGAGAAGGTCTCATCGTAGTCAATCCCTTGAACTTGTCGAAAACCTTTCGCAACAAGCCGAGCTTTATAGACAGTAACATTACCGTCAGCGTCAGTCTTCTTCTTGAAGATCCATTTATTTTCAATAGCTTGCCGATCATCAGGCAAGTCAACCAAAGTCCATACTTTGTTCTCATACATGGATCCCATCTCGGATTTCATGGCCTCAAGCCATTTTGCGGAATCTGGGCTCACCATCGCTTCTTCATAGTTCGTAGGTTCATCATGGTCTAGTAACATAACCTCCAGAACAGGATTACCGTACCACTCTAGTGCGGATCTTAATCTGGTTGACCTACGAGGTTCAGTAATAACTTGATCTGAAGTTTCATGATCATTATCATTAACTTCCTCACTAATTGGTGTGGGTGTCGCAAAAACTGGTTTCTGTGATGATCTAATTTCCAATAAGCGAGCAGGTACAGTTACCTCATCAAGTTCT
Organism: Triticum aestivum; assembly: GCF_018294505.1. Classification (NCBI taxonomy): domain Eukaryota; kingdom Viridiplantae; phylum Streptophyta; class Magnoliopsida; order Poales; family Poaceae; genus Triticum; species Triticum aestivum. The sequence goes on along the minus strand of NC_057811.1, from coordinate 24,641,013 downwards.
ACTTTCCTCCCACTCACTTCTTTTGAGAGAAACGCCTTCTCTAGAAAGGATCCATTCTTAGCAACGAATGTCTTGCCTTCGGATCTGTGATTGAAGGTGTACCCACCAGTCCCCTTTGGGTATCCTATGAATACACATTTCTCCGATTTAGGTTCGAGCTTATCAGGTTAAAGTTTCTTCACATAACCATCGCAACCCCAAATTTTAAGAAACGACAACTTTGGTTTCTTGCCAAACCATAGTTCATAAGCCGTCGTCTCAACGGATTTCGATGGTACCCTATTTAGAGTGAATGCAGCCGTCTCTAAAGCATAACCCCAAAACGATAACGGTAAATCAGTAAGAGACATCATAGATTGCACCATATCTAGTAAAGTACGATTACGACGTTCGGACACACCATTACGCTGTGGTGTTCCGGGTGGCGTGAGTTGCGAAACTATTCCGCATTGTTTCAAATGTAAGCCAAACTCGTAACTCAAATATTCTCCTCCACGATCTGATCGTAGAAACTTTATTTTCTTGTTATGATGATTTTCAACTTCGCTCTGAAATTGTTTGAACTTTTCAAATGTTTCAGACATATGTTTCATTAAGTAGATATACCCATATCTGCTCAAATCATCTGTGAAGGTGAGAAAATAACGATATTCGCTACGAGCGTCAATATTCATCGGACCGCATACATCTGTATGTATGATTTCCAACAAATCAGTTGCTCTCTCCATAGTTCCGCAGAACGGTGTTTTAGTCATCTTGGCCATGAGACACGGTTCGCAAGTACCAAGCGATTCATAATCAAGTGATTCCAAAAGTTCATCATTATGGAGTTTCTTCATGCGAATTACACCGATATGACCTAAACGGCAGTGCCACAAATAAGTTGCACTATCATTATCAACTCTGCATCTTTTGGCTTCGACATTATGAATATGTGTGTCACTACTACCGAGATTCATTAAAAATAGACCACTCTTCAAGGGTGCATGACCATAAAAGATATTACTCATATAAATAGAACAACCATTATTCTCTGATTTAAATGAATAACCGTCTCGCATCAAACAAGATCCAGATATAATGTTCATGCTCAACGCTGGCACCAAATAACAATTATTTAGGTCTAATACTAATCCCGAAGGTAGATGTAGAGGTAGCATGCCGACGGCGATCACATCGACTTTGGAACCGTTTCCCACGCGCATCGTCACCTCGTCCTTGGCCAGTGTTCGCTTAATCCATAGTTCCTGTTTCGAGTTGCAAATATTAGCAACAGAACCAGTATCAAATACCCAGGTGCTACTGCGAGCTCTGGTAAGGTACACATCAATAACAACTATATCACATATACCTTTGTTCACCTTGCCATCCTTCTTATCCGCCAAATACTTGGGGCAGTTCCGCTTCCAGTGACCAGTCTGCTTGCAGTAGAAGCACTCAGTCTCAGGCTTAGGTCCAGATTTGGGTTTCTTCTCCTGAACAACAACTTGCTTGCTGTTCTTCTTGAAGTTCCCCTTCTTCTTCCCTTTGCCCTTTTTCTTGAAACTAGTGGTCTTATTGACCATCAACACTTGATGCTCCTTTTTGATTTCTACCTTCGCTGCCTTTAGCATTGCGAAGAGCTCGGGAATTGTCTTATTCATCCTTGCATGTTATAGTTCATCACGAAGCTCTTGTAGCTTGGTGGCAGTGATTGAAGAATTCTGTCAATGACGCTATCATCCGGAAGATTAACTCCCAGTTGAATCAAGTGATTATTATACCCAGACATTTTGAGTATATGCTCACTGACAGAACTATTCTCTTCCATCTTGCAGCTGTAGAACTTATTGGAGACTTCATATCTCTCAATCCGGGCATTTGCTTGAAATATTAACTTCAACTCCTGGAACATCTCATATGCTCCATGACGTTCAAAACGTCGTTCAAGACCCGGTTCTAAGCCGTAAAGCATGGCACACTGAACTATCGAGTAGTCATCAGCTTTGCTCTGCCAGACGTTCATAACTTCTGGTGTTGCTCTTGCAGCAGGCCTGGCACCCAGCGGTGCTTCCAGGACGTAATTCTTCTGTGCAGCAATGAGGATAATCCTCAAGTTACGGACCCAGTCCGTGTAATTGCTACCATCATCTTTAAACTTTGCTTTCTCAAGGAACGCATTAAAATTCAACGGAACAACAGCACGGGCCATCTATCTACAATTAACATAGACAAGCAAGATACTATCAGGTACTAGGTTCATGCTAAATTTAAGTTCTATTAATCATATTACTTAAGAACTCCCACTTAGATAGACATCCCTCTAATCATCTAAGTGATTACGTGATCCAAATCAACTAAACCATAACCGATCACCATGTGAAATGGAGTAGTTTTCAATGGTGAACATCACTATGTTGATCATATCTACTATATGATTCACGCTCGACCTTTCGGTCTCAGTGTTCCGAGGCCATATCTGCATATGCTAGGCTTGTCAAGTTTAACCTGAGTATTCTGCATGTGCAAAATTGGCTTGCACCCGTTGTAGATGGACGTAGAGCTTATCACACCCGATCATCACGTGGTGTCTGGGCACGACGAACTTTGGCAACGGTGCATACTCAGGGAGAACACTTTTATCTTGAAATTTTAGTGAGAGATCATCTTATAATGCTACCGTCAATCAAAGCAAGATAAGATGCATAAAAGATAAACATCACATGCAATCAATATAAGTGATATGATATGGCCATCATCATCTTGTGCTTGTGATCTCCATCTCCAAAGCACCGTCATGATCACCATCGTCACCGGCGCGACACCTTGATCTCCATCATAGCATCGTTGTCGTCTCGCCAACTATTTCTTTTACGACTATCGCTAACGCTTAGTGATAAAGTAAAACAATTACATGGCGATTTCATTGCATACAATAAAGCGACAACCATATGGCTCCTGCCAGTTGCCGATAACTCGGTTACAAAACATGATCATCTCATACAATAAAATATAGCATCATGTCTTGACCATATCACATCACAACATGCCCTGCAAAAACAAGTTAGGCGTCCTCTACTTTTGTTGTTGCAAGTTTTACGTGGCTGCTACGGGCTTAGCAAGAACCGTTCTTACCTACGCATCAAAACCACAACGATAGTTTGTCAAGTTGGTGCTGTTTTAACCTTCGCAAGGACCGGGCGTAGCCACACTCAGTTCAACTAAAGTGAGAGAGGCATACACCCGCCAGTCACCTTTAAGCAACGAGTGCTCGCAACGGTGAAACCAGTCTCGCGTAAGCGTACGCGTAATGTCGGTCCGGGCCGCTTCATCTCACAATACCGCCGAACCAAAATATGACATGCTGGTAAGCAGTATGACTTATATCGCCCACAACTCACTTGTGTTCTACTCGTGCATATAACATCAACGTATAAAACCTGGCTCGGATGCCACTGTTGGGGAACGTAGTAATTTCAAAAAAATTCTACGCACACGCAAGATCATGGTGATGCATAGCAACGAGAGGGGAGAGTGTTGTCCACGTACCCTCGTAGACCGAAAGCGGAAGCGTTAACACAACGCGGTTGATGTAGTCGTACGTCTTCACGATCCGACCGATCAATTACCGAACGCACGACACCTCCGAGTTCAGCACACGTTCAGCTCGATGACGTCCCTCGAACTCCGATCCAGCCGAGTGTTGAGGGAGAGTTTCGTCAGCACGATGGCGTGGTGACAATGTTGATGTTCTACCGACGCAGGGCTTCGCCTAAGCACCGCTACGATATTATCGAGGTGTAATATGGTGGAGGGGGGCACCGCACACGGCTAAGAGATCAATGATCAATTGTGTGTCTAGAGGTGCCCCCATGCCCCCGTATATAAAGGAGCAAGGGGGGGTTCGGCCGGCCAAGGGGAGAGGTGCGCCAGGAGGAGTCCTACTCCTACCGGGAGTAGGACTCCCCCCTTTTCCATGTTGGACTAGGAGAGAGAGGGGGAAGAGGTGGAGGGGAGGAAGGAAAGGGGGGGCGCCGCCCCCCTCTCCTTGTCCAATTCGGATTGGGGGGGAGGGGCGTGCGGCCCTGCCCTCCCCTCCTCTCCTCTCTTCCACCTAGGCCCACTAAGGCCCATTAAGTTACCGGGGGGTTCCGGTAACCTCCTGGTACTCCGGAAAAATCCCGATTTCACCCGGAACACTTCCGATGTCCAAACATAGGCTTCCAATATATCAATCTTTATGTCTCGACCATTTCGAGACTCCTCGTCATGTCCGTGATCACATCCGGGACTTGGAACAACCTTCGATACATCAAAACATATAAACTCATAATATAACTGTCATCATAATGTTAAGCGTGCGGACCCTACGGGTTCGAGAACTGTGTAGACATGACCAAGACACCTCTCCGGTCAATAACCAATAGCAGAACCTGGATGCTCATATTGGTTCCCACATATTCTACGAAGATCTTTATCGGTTAGACCGCATAACAACATACGTTGTTCCCTTTGTCATCGGTATGTTACTTGCCCGAGATTCGATCGTCGGTATCTCGATACCTAGTTCAATCTCGTTACCGGCAAGTCTCTTTACTCGTTCCGTAATACATCATCCCGCAACTAACTCATTAGTCAGAATGCTTGCAAGGCTTATAGTGATGTGTATTACTGAGTGGGCCCTGAGATACCTCTCCGACAATCGGAGTGACAAATCCTAATCTCAAAATACGCCAACCCAACAAGTACCTTTGTAGACACCTGTAGAGCACCTTTATAATCACCCAGTTACGTTGTGATGTTTGGTAGCACACAAAGTGTTCCTCCGGTCAACGGGAGTTGCATAATCTCATAGTCATAGGAACATGTATAAGTCATGAAGAAAGCAATAGCAACATACTAAACGATCGAGTGCTAAGCTAACGGAATGGGTCAAGTCAATCACATCATTCTCCCAATGATGTGATCCTGTTAATCAAATGACAACTCATGTCTATGGCTAGGAAACATAACCATCTTTGATCAACGAGCTAGTCAAGTAGAGGCATACTGGTGACACACTGTTTGTCTATGTATTCACACATGTATTATGTTTCCGGTTAATACAATTCTAGCATGAATAGTAAACATTTATCATGATATAAGGAAATAAATAATAACTTTATTATTGCCTCTACGGCATATTTCCTTCACTTTTTGCTCCGGTTAACTCAACCATCCGTCGAGCCATCAACGGGGCAGAACAAGCGGAGGAAGTCAGGCCCCGGCAAGTACTTTCCTACCGAGCCCCCTGGGGCCGCCGGCAAGGGTGCTGCCGCGGATGCTGGGCCTGCCCAAGAGCAACTGGCTCCGGCAGGGCGTCAAGCCCTGGCCGTAGAGAGAGCCGCTCCCATGGCGGAAGAGATGCCTTTGGTCCTTGCCGTCGAGCCCCAGGCTCCGGCATGGGCGCAGCATACCGTCCAATTCCTCCAAACAGGGGAGCTTCCTGAGGAGCAGGAAGAAGCGGAGCAAGTAGCTCGTCGGTCTGCCCTGTACCAGTTCGTCGATGACGTCCTGTACAGGAGAAGGCCGAACAGTGTGAAACTAAAGTGCATCCCCCGGGAGGAAGGACTGGAGCTGTTGGCAGAGATACATGGAGGCATATGTGGCTCCCACGTAGGGTCGAGGGCCCTTGCCGGAAAGGCGTTCCGGCAAGGTTTCTTCTGGCCCACCGCCCTCCAGGATGCGACGGCACTAGTAACCAAGTGTGAAGCGTGTCAGTTCCATTCGAAGAAGCTTCATCAACCAGCTCAATCCCTTCAAACAATCCCTCTCTCCTGGCCATTCTCGGTCTGGGGGCTTGATATACTGGGCCCTTTCCCCCGCGCTGTCGGGGGATTTGAGTACTTGTATGTTGCAATCGATAAGTTCACAAAGTGGCCGGAAGTGGAAGCAGCGAGAAAGGTGACTGCACAGTCACTCGTCAAGTTCTTCAAGGGACTGGTCTGCCATTTTGGTGTGCCAAACAGAGTCATCACCAACAATGGCACGCAGTTCACAAGCCACACCTTCATGCAATACATTCAAGACCTCGGTAGCAAGGTCTGTTTTGCTTCCGTGGCACACCCACGGAGCAACGGCCAAGCGGAGAGGGCAAATGCTGAAGTGTTGCGAGGCCTGAGAACAAAGACCTTTGACAAGCTGCACAAGAGTGGAAGGCGCTGGATTGATGAGTTGCCGGCGGCTCTTTGGTCGATCAGGACGACGCCAAATCGAGCCACCAGCCAAACACCTTTTTCCCTGGTATACGGGGCAGAAGCAGTTCTCCCCACGGAACTCATACACGGGTCACCTCGAGTGCTCGCTTATGATGAGCTTGAGCATGAGCAGTTGCGCCAAGATGACGCGACGCTCCCTGAGGAAGATCGTCTTCGGGCGGCTGTGAGAGCAGCACGCTACCAGCAAGCCTTCTGCAGCTACCATAGCCGCAAGGTTCATGCCCAAAGCTTTGAGGAAGGCAACGTTGTTCTTCAGCGCGTTCAGACGGCCAAGAATTCCAACAAGTTGACGCCGAAGTGGGAAGGCCCTTATCGGGTAATGCGAGTCACCAGGCCCGGTGCAGACCACTTGGAGACCGAAGATGCTGTCCCAGTGAGCAACTCCTGGAACTTCGAGCATCTTCGCAAGTTTTACCCGTAAGGCGCGGCTTGCCGGCCCCCCCAGCAAGCCACGTTTTGTACAAGCTTTGCCGGCAAGGCATGTGTCCCTTTGTACAAAGCCAGGCGCAGACCCTGAGCATAAATAAATGAAGCGCTGGCGCCCTAAGTCATAGCATGCATGCTAGGTCGAGTCTCTTCCTTGGTTAGGGTTGATAGTGCTCAGCAGCGACTAACCCCTAGCTTACAGGTCGAGTGCGCGTCTATCTGTTTTTCTTTTGTCCTCCTTTGGTTCGCAGGGAACATGAGCACTTCTGCCGAGCTACTTGGAAGGAAGAAAACGGACCGGCGTCCCGACCCCGGCAAGCCAGAGTTGCCGGGGGCTGGAAGCACAAGGATCCAACCGCGGCAAGATGAGATTGCCGGGGGCTGCAGATCCAAATAAGTTTTTTTATCCTTTGTCATGCATTTCGGAACAGGACTGGGACATGAGAAATCTCGTTTTTATCTCTGGGCTGCCGTGCTCCCCTTTTTCCTATACCTAATGATTATTTCCTGGGTCCGAATTTGGTTGTAGCTGCGGCGGCAAGGAGGTAGAACGAGGAGCCTAAAGCCCACTTCATCCCTGCCTCCGCCAAGAGTGCGAGAACGTCGAGTGGAGTGGGGGGACGACAAGGCCTGTTTTCGGGCGAAAAACGTTTATCTTAAACAGTAACAAGGATTCGCTCCTTGTCGCGGGATTTACCCACGAATGAAAAACTCGACAAGCATCCCTTTTTCATTAAAAACATCCCATATAGGTACAGTTCGTACGGAATGAAAAACATGAGCAAGGGGATTCCAAGTTCTAAATTTAACAAGGCCCGAAGGCTTACAGACTAAAAAGGAGATAAGATGCCCGTAATCCCTTTCTTGTCCCTCTCCTCAGGAGGCAGGTCAAGAAGGCTAAAGGGCAAAAGGGGCGCCTAGGCGAGCTACGAGCAGCAGAAAAGACCAAGAGAACACCTCGGTGGCCACCCACGGGCGGGCCGGTGATGACGGTGCCGGGAAAGGAGCTGGAAGACGAGATGGCAGGACCAGCAATACGCGATGAAGGCGTCGGTGCCCGCGTACTCCGAGTTGACGGCCTTGCCGCCCGCCCTCTTCCTCTTTCGCAGCCTCCCGACGCCAGCCGCCCAAGGAGACGGCCCCGAGAAGTTCAAGGAGCTGGCCCCATCCCCGGCAAAACTCTGCCGGAGGAGCGGCCAGGTGCAGATGCTGCTGCTGCCGCACCCGCCCAGGCGCGGGGTATCCGACGCCTAGTCGGACTCATCCCCGTCATTTCCCCGCTGTCCTCCTCGTCACTTTCGCTCGAGGAAGAGCTTCCATCATCGGAATCTCCGTCGGAGGAGCTCTCCACGCATAACTTCAGGCGAGTCCCGAAGTCTCCGAACACCATTACGGAGAGCAGGCCGTCCTCCATTAATTTGAAGTAGAGGACGAGCCCGCCGTCAAGCTGTGGATGCGAGCGAACGTCTTCCATCCGCGACGGAGGTACATGACCCGAGGAGCCGGGAAGTCGACGTCGACCCGCGTGCCCCCATTTCCACAACCCCTCATGTGCAATCTGAGGGATTGGGGCCGGTCACGCTCCATCTCCCGAGCAAACGGGGCGGGAAGACGGAGACGGCGACGCGGAGGCCGGCGCAGCCTAATGAAGAACTCGCGGGGCTGGTCTCCGACATGGCCTTCCATCGGGAAAGGCACCATTGGCGGGGGTGAAGCCGGCGCGCCGCCCCGTCCTCCTCTTCCCCGAGCACTACGACCTCTGCCCCGGCCTCGCCCACGGCCTCGCCCCCTCCCCCTTCCCCTCGCGGCCGGTTCCACCACCACGGGCTCAGGAGGAGGAGGTACGCACTGTCGAGTGGCGACCCTCGCCGCCACCGTCGAGGGACCCGGGTTCCCTTTCTCCATGGCGAGTGAAAGGAAGAAGCAGAAGCAAGAGGAGATAGATGACAGAAGAATGCGGGACGCCATCCCCCTTCCCCCTCTTTATAAAGGGGCGGGGTCGGGGCTGGGCCACCCCGCTCGGCCAATCCATCCACCGGAGGCGCAGGGAATCAGGAACGACCCGCTGCCCCAACCAGCGACGACCCGTTTTCCCGCCTCCACCGCTTGCCACCCCAGGCGCATGAAGGACGCGTGGCGGACGTGCAGAATTGAGGGGACGGGTGCAGCAACATCTCCCCACCCCGTGACCGTGGGGAGTGGACGCCTTGAAGACCATGACCCAGCCCCGTTCAGTAAATGAGCCGCGCCTCCACGCCTGCCTCTTTTTACGGGGAAGGCGCGAGCCGCCCCTTTACTGCGATATGATGCATGCGTGTGGAAACCACCCCACACATGCCGCCCACGTCACGCACGCCCCTCCACGCCGCGCCGCACGCACGTGTCGTGGGAAGCGCAGCGCGCGAAAAGTCTTACCACGGTAAAAACCGCCCCGCCTGCCCGCGCACCGTTTTGGGCCTGGCCCAACAACGTGTCGCGCTTATGTGTGGCCCAAGCCCGGGGGCTCCTGTTGGTGTACAAAAAGAGGGGCACGCTTTTGTACCCCTATACCTATGCACGGGAAGTCAGAGCCGAGCCCACGGTCGCACCAAGCAGAACAGGGGAGGTGAGCCAAGGTAAGACCAAAGCCCAAGATAATCAGAGCAACACCTAGGCCGAGACCACAAGGAGCAGAGGGACGAAGCAGGTTCCCCCAGCAAGACCCTTGCCGGGGCAGCTCGCCCCACACCAACAGAGCGAGCCACCCTTGAGCCCACGGTCCCCAACGCCATCATCCACGTGGGGCCAGGGCTCGGGAAGGCACCTCTGTGGTGGCATGCAGATCTTTGTGAAGACATATTCAAGATCAGATGAGGATTAGAAGACGACGATCCTCGGCAAGATCCTTGCCGAGGAAGGCCACCAGACCCCCACCAAGGCCCTTGCCGGGGACGACAGCGCGCCACGGCAAGACCCTTGCCGCGCCACACGGCAAGACCCTTGCCGGGCCACCCGGCAAGGCCCTCGCCAAGGACGCCAGCGAGGCCACCGCCAGGCCCACGCCAACCAAGCTTCCACCGCCGTTCACATGCAGCTGCCAGCCCAACCAGCTGGGCGGGCACCCGCGTGGCAACATGCAGCCCCCAGGCCAACTCATCGAGCGCCGGCGTGGCGACATGCCGATCTTCGTGAAGGCTCCACCACCGCGCCACCTCAGGTGCCTGCCTGCCTACATGGCACCGCACGCATCGCTGGCCAAGGCGCGTGTCAAAGCAAGGAGGAGCGGCGACGGACGGGACGGGCCTCGCCCCCGTCCCCGATAAAGCTGGGGGACACCTAAGCTACGCATTAAAGGCGTCTTGTCCTGTAATACGAGCGATAAGCTCAGGGCACTGTACGCCTTTCCACCACCTGTGTGCCACTGTGGCAGCCCCTTCCGACTATAAAAGAAGGCCCATGGCATACTGGAGAAGGATTCGGCTCTTTCGAACCACACACTCACCACAGCTAGTTCGAGAGCTCAAGAACTCTCTGAAATACACCCACCAAAGTAGGACTAGGGTTTTACGCATCCTCGTGGCCCGAACCTGGGTAAACGATCCTTGTGCTGTCTACTAGCCCTGCTCTTCTCGCAACCCCGCGCCCCGGCAACCGTAGTAGGGATTCTTGTGATCCCATAGGTGTCATTCCACACCGAAAAATACCAGCAACTTTCCAAGTCCCTTGTGAGATACACCATTCTCTGCCTTCCATTGCAGCAATTCCAGTGTGGTGCCCAGCTTTTTCTTGTCAGCTTCGCAATTTGGGTTCAACAATTTCTTGTGATCCTCTAACATGCGCTGCAACTTCTTCTTCTCCTTTTCACTTGCACAGTTTCTCTTTGCATAGGCAATGGCCCGAGCTAGATCATCAGCGGGCTCATATGATGCCTCTTCTTCAGCTTCTTCCCGCATTGTCGGCTCAACTTCTTCCCCCATTGTTGTACCATCGTATTCAGGGAACCCATGGCCAGGATAGCTGTCGTCGTCCTCTTCTTCTTCATTGTCTTCCATCATAACCCCTCTTTCTCCGTGCTTGGTCCAAACATTATAGTGGGGCATGAAACCAGACTCAAACAGGTGGATGTGAATGATTTTCAACTTAGAGTAATTCCGATCATTCTTACAGCCAGCACATGGACAAGGCATAAAACCATCCGCCCGCTTGTTTGCCCCAGTCGCAATCAAGAAAGTATGCACGCCATTAATGAACTGGGAAGACAATCGGTCATCGTACATCCATTGCCGGCTCATCTTCATTACACAACACCGAAAAGACCAAATTAATACAAGTTCATACAACACTTAAATGCAACATACAAATAACTCTCTAGCTAAAGCATTTAAATACAACAACAAATGCGATCAAGATCGCAACAAAGGTAACAGTGTTGATCAAGATACCAAGCCTCACTATCAATGGCATATTTTCTAATCTTTCTAATCTTCAAGCGCATTTATCCATCTTGATCTTGTGATCATCGATGACATCGGCAACATGCAACTCCAATTCCATCTTCTCCCCCTCAATTCTTTTCAATTTTTCTTTCAAATACTCGTTTTCTCTTTCAACTAAATTTAACCTCTCGGCAATAGGGTCGGTTGGAATTTCCGGTTCACATACCTCCTAGATAAAAATATCTATGTCAACTTGATGGGCATAATTTGTCATGAACACGAAATGCAACAAATAGTTTTAAAAGAGAATATACCACATCCGAATCATAACATAGACGAGGGACGACGGGGACGGATATCAAAACCATGGCACTATGTATAACAAACAACGTATGAGTACGATAATTATACAAGTAACTATATATCTAAATCACACAAACAAGATTTTTTTACATAAAAAATATTAGAACAAGAGGCTCACCACAAGGTGGTGCCGGCGATAGGACGGTGCGGACGATCGACGGTGGTTAGGACGAAGACGGGAAGGCACTAAGTAAACCACACCTACATATGCAAACTAAGAGTTATTTTGAGCTCAAATTGCATATAAATCAAATAAACTACCACATATGATTCCTCCCAAATTACTAAAACCCACAAATTAATGACTATATAAAGCATTGCAAGAGCTAATCTAGCAATGAGAGATGAAAGGACAAAGTTGCTTACCTTTGTGATCACTTGAATGGATGGGGGCCTTCAAATCTTGACAAAATTTGGGCAAAATGTGTGCTGAGCTCGACGGTAGAGGGGAAGAACAAAGAGGAGAGGGGAAAGAGAAAAACAAAGCGAGCTCGGGTGGATGAAGGGTTTATATAGGACGCCCTTTAGTACCGGTTGGCAAGAACCGGTACTAAAGGTGCTGGAGGGGCCCCAGTCTGACAACATCCTGCCACCACTCTCTTTAGTACCGGTTCGTGGCACGAACTGGTGCTAAAAGTTCAGCACGAACTGGTACTAATGAGAGCGGCCCGCCTAGCCATTGGAACCGGCACTAATGGTCACATTAGTGCCGGCTCAAATACAAACCGGGACTAATGAGCTGAACATTTGACCCTTTTTCTACTAGTGATACTAGGGACACTCTGTTTTGTCTATGTATTCACACATGTACTAAGTTTCCGGTTAATACAATTCTAGCACGAATAATAAACACTTATCATGATATAAGGAAATATAAATAACAACTTTATTATTGCCTCTAGGGCATATTTCCTTCAGTCTCCCACTTGCACTAGAGTCAATAATCTAGTTCACATCGCCATGTGATTTAAGACCAATAGTTCACATCTTTATGTGATTAACACCCATAGTTCACATCGCCATGTGACCAACACTCAAAAGGTTTACTAGAGTCAATAATCTAGTTCACATCGCTATGTGATTAACACCAAAGAGTAAAAAGGTATGATCATGTTTTGCCTGTGAGTGAAATTTTAGTCTACGGGTTTGCAATATTCAGATCCGTATGTATTTTGCAAATTTCTATGTCTACAATACTCTCGGCTACCTCTGGAGCACTGCATTGGTTTTCCCTTGAAGAGGAAAGGGCGATGCAGCAAAGTAGCGTAAGTATTTCCCTCAGTTTTTGAGAACCAAGGTATCAATCCAGTAGGAGGCCACACGCAAGTCCCTCGTACCTACACAAACAAACAAGAACCTTGCAACCAACGCGATAAAGGGTTGTCAATCCCTTCACGACCACTTGCAAAAGTGAGATCTGATAGAGATGATAAGATAATATTTTTGATATTTTTATGATAAAGACTAAAAGTAAAGAAAGCAAAAGAAACGGCGCCAGAAATAGCTTGTTGACGGGAAATTAATATGATGGAGAATAGACCCGGGGGGCATAGGTTTCACTAGTGGCTTCTCTCAAGAGCATAAGTATTACGGTGGGTAAACAAATTACTGTCGAGCAATTGATAGAATTGAGAATAGTTATGAGAATATCTAGGTATGATCATGTATATAGGCATCACGTCCATGACAAGTAGACCGACTCCTGCCTGCATCTACTACTATTACTCCACACATCGAACGCTATCCAACATGCATCTAGAGTATTAAGTTCATAAGGACGGAGTAACGCTTTAAGCAAGATGACATGATGTAGAGGGATAAACTCATGCAATATGATATAAACCCCATCTTTTTATCCTCGATGGCAACAACACAATACGTGTCGTTTCCCCTACTGTCACTGGGATCGAGCACCGCAAGATTGCACCCAAAGCTAAGCACTTCTCCCATTGCAAGAAAGATCAATCTAGTAGGCCAAACCAAACTGATAATTCGAAAAGACTTGCAAAGATAACCAATCATACATAAAGGAATTCAGAGAAGATTCAAATATTGTTCATAGATAATCTAGATCATAAACCCACAATTCATCGGATCTCGACAAACACACCGCAAAAGAAGATTACATCAAATAGATCTCCAAGAGAATCGAGGAGAACTTTGTATTGAGATCCAAAGAGAGAGAAGAAGCCATCTAGCTAATAACTATGGACCCGAAGGTCTGAGGTAAACTACTCACACATCATTGGAGAGGCTATGGTGTTGATATAGAAGCCCTCCGTGATCAATGCCCCTCCGGCAGGACGCCGGAAAAGGCCCCAAGATGGGATCTCACGGGTAAAGAAGGTTACGGCGGTGGAATTAGGTTTTCGTGGTGCTCCTCAATGGTTTGGGGGTACGTAGGTATATATAGGAGGAAGAAGTAGGTCGGTGGAGCCACGAGGGTGGAGGGCACGACGAGGGGGTAGGCGCGCCCCCCTGCCCTGTGGCCTCCTCGGTGATTTCTTGGCGTCCACTCCAAGTCCTCTGGATCATGTTTGTTCCAAAAATAACTCTCCCGAAGTTTTCATTCCGTTCGGACTCCGTTTGATATTCCTTTTCTGCGAAACAATGAAATAGGCAAAAAACAACAATTTGGGCTGGGCCTCCGGTTAATAGGTTAGTCCCAAAAATAATATAAAAGTGTATAAATAAGCCCATTAAACATCCAAAACTGAATATATAATAGCATAGAGCAATCAAAAATTATAGATACGTTGGAGACGTGTTGTGACACCCCAAAATTTTGACCTTGTTTTATTAATTAATATTTTGCCAGGAAATTAAAATTTTCCATTTGTCTGGAATTACCTTTTGATATTGTGGGATTTTACCTCAAGTGGAAACTTTCCAAAAGTATTATTGGACTTGTATACTCTCTCTATAAAACAATTCTCTATCAGTGGATTTAATTGCATAACTGCTTTTCCTAAGCTTTATTCTTTTAAAATGACTTTTCATGAAATTGGAGCCCCTTTTGCACTGCAACCATTTGATAAATGCATTTAAAATTTTCACCAAAATTTGGGGGTGCCATGTGATGTTTCCACATCACTTTTATGCAAGGATATCTTTTGGTTATTGAAGATTTTGAGCTCTGCATCAACTTTTCAAATCTGGTCCAGTAGGTATTTTTGCAATACAACCTATTTAAATTTTTCCCTAAAAATTATTCCAAGTGTTTGGAGATGTCAGTAGATGCTTATAACTCAGCTTCATGCAAAAACCTAGTGATGTTCTTTGAAAAATTTGAGTGAATCAACCTCATTTTCATTCTGGTCCAGCTTAGTGATTTGTACTGCAACCCTAAATTATCTTGCTCCAGTAACCCTGAGCTTTTTCCTACTTCTTGACCACCCTGCAAAACCATTAAGTCCAGGAGAGTGGACCCATTGGAGGATTTTAAGTGCCTGCAATAAGGCCTTTTTCTTGCTGCCCAGAACTGAAGTTTTGCAAAGTTTGCACTAGCAAGTTTCTGGTTTTGCCCAAAAGATCTTACCATCATCACCTACATCTAAGAAGACCCTGATATGGAGTTTTTGGCCATTCCAAGAGTTGCCTAGATGCGCTTAGCATTCTGTCGAACACCTTGTGTTCATGGGCAGATTTGGCATGGTTATTAGTTTTGCATTATGAACTTGAGCCCCTGACCCATCCAGCATGTCCAATAAGATCCTAGCTACTCCTAACCTAGTCCTGTTATTTGCCAGCCTCGCTCTAGCACTCTAGGCTGCCTGGCATTTTGTCGAACATGTCCCGTGCGTGCTCTGGGCGCGCCCAGAGCGCATGTTTTGCACGTGCGGGCGCCCGAGCCGCCGCGTCGCACGGCCGCCTCCCCGCGCCCGCTCAGGCCACTCCCCGCTCGCAGCCAGCACGCCCGCCCCTTCCCTCGCCGCAGAGCCACCCTGGCACCCTACAGCGCCGCCGTCAGGGCTCCCTTGGTGGCACGCCGGCGTCGGCAGCGGGCTCTGCCATGGACGGCGCCGCCCAAGCCACCCACGCGCGCCAGCTGGCCCCTTGAACAGCCCGAGCTTGTCGCCGCCACATCGCCCTGCAGCTACAGAGCGACGGTCGCCGGCGTTCTTATCCACGGCCGCCGCGGGACCAACCTTGAACGCCTATATAAGGGGACCCCAACCTCGTCCAAGCCCTCAGGCGACCCCAGGCCGTCCCCCTAGTGCTCCCTTAGCCGCGGATTGACCGGAAGATGCCATCTCCCCCACCTCCGGCAGGTTCGGCCGCCGCCGCCCTCCGGTCCCGCTAGTCGCCAACAGAGCCTCCCCAGCTCAGCTAGCACCACCACCCGACTGCCCTTGACCGTGCGGAGCCGCCCCACCTCTCTAGCCCGAGCCACCACAGCCCAAACCCCCAATCATGCCCGAAGCCTCCGCCGCCGCGAAGCTCGCCGCCGACGATCCCCTCCGTCCCCGGGGCCCTTTCGACTACCGGAAGGATCGTCCTGGAGCGGCGGATCCTTCCCCACCCTCGGATGGCTCCTAGGGGCCGTCGTTCGCCGGCGTCGATCACCGGAGTTCCGCCTCCGCTCGGGCAGAGGAAGAGGAGGGGGATGGGACTAGTCAAACCTGACTAGTGGGCCCGCCGGACCCACTGTCAGCGATCCAGCCACGCCGACGTGTGTTTAAGTGGAAGCGTATTTCGCAAAAATACGTTTTCGCTAAACAGAAAGCGTAAGCCCCTCCGAAACGTTTTCCTTTTCTGTTTTATTTTAAAACAGAACTTTGACTGGCTATATCTTTTAAATTAAAACTCCAAATGAGTTGATTCTTTTTCCTACCTCTATCAAATTTCATCTAGTTTATTTTAAGATTTATTTCAAAAATATTTAGGACAACTTTTTGTACTGTTTTTGAAAAAATTTGTTATTTGGATATTTTTCAAAATAGGAAATGGAGAGAGAAGAAATCTTTCAAAAAAGTTTTGGAATGCACACTTCCTGTCCACAACCTGAAGGCAAGCATTCTGAACCCTGGCAAAATATTTTTGGAGTGTTGTCGATACGGTTACACACCACCTTGACTTGGGGCATGCATTATTTTTATGTGACGATAAAATCATACGCATGGGTGCATATTGGAGATGCTTTGCTGTTAGCAATGGATATGCTGGTGATGGTAATCATCCTCGTAAGCTTCTCATGCATACCGGAAGGAAGCCGGGAAAGTCGCGGTCTTGGGTAGACACGAGCTTGTCCCTAGTTACTCGTCGAGACGAGTATGTCCGGTATGGCATGGTGAGGCTTGATGAGTGGTGAATTTATCTGTTGATGGAAATATTTTTCTTATGCTAATCATACAGGGAATACTTGAACCTCCTGAGTCGGCCGTAGATCGAGTCTTATTCCAGTAACCCCCATACTTGCTTCGTACTACCACTTGTCCCTGCCATAGGCAGGGTACGGTTCAGTAAGTTGTCAACCCCTTTCTAGCACACACCGTACAGAGAGGCCATGATGAGGGTCCCATGGCCATGGATTAAAGCCAGTCATCCGGTCAGGGGGCATGGGTGTTTCGGTTGTAGCCGAAGCGGTAGCTCCCCTAGTTTGCGCGCGGTATAAATTTTGTGATCCCATGCTACGTCGAGGTTGTAGCCTCCCCACTTAGAGTTTTGCTTGACAGGTGTCGTGGGTGATTCCAGACACCGGTAAGTTAAGCTGGTGTGTGCAGGTCAGGCGTGTTTTCAATTAAAAGACCGTAGACGGAATTAGTCCCGATGGACTAAAGAAATCTGTTACCCGTGGGTAAAGAGTACACCCTCTGCAGAGATTATACATCTATTCGAATAGCCGTGTCCATGGTTAAGGACTACAGTTTGGGATGGGTCAAGTGTCGGTCTTCGGAGGAAAAGCTGCTAAACCAGAACATTGATTATGAACTATGACACATGTGGATTATGATTATTATTATTGTCGACTAACCATTTACTTTATTTGAATTATTGAGTATCCCTGGGACGGTTCTACCTCCTGGATATTCACTGTGATTATTGTTATATAAGCCCTTTATGTGGTGTCGCTCAGACGCCCGACTGCGGCATGCTTGTTATTTAATTATTCTTTATAAGCCCTTTATGTGGTGTCGCTCAGACGCCCGACTGCGGCATGCTTGTTATTTAATTATTCTTTATAAGCCCTTTATGTGGTGTCGCTCAGATGCCCGACTGCGGCATGCTTGTTATTTAATTATTCTTTAGAAGCCCTTTATGTGGTGTCGCTCAGACGCCCAACTGCGGCATGCTTGTTATTTAATTATTCTTTATAAGCCCTTTATGTGGTGTCGCTCAGACGCCCGACTGCGGCATGCTTGTTATTTAATTATTCTTTATAAGCCCTTTATGTGGTGTCGCTCAGACGCCCGACTACGGCATGCTTGTTATTTAATTATTCTTTATAAGCCCTTTATGTGGTGTCGCTCTGACGCCCGACTGCGGCATTGTTAATTTATTTGCACCCTTTTTGAGGAGTCATTTCAGACACTCGATCAGTGCATTCTATTTCTACTCCCGTATTGCATATTCATATTTTTGCCGCATGGGTACATCATGGACTTCGTTCATTTCGTGACAGACGTTATGATCATGAAATATTTCGGAGCATGTTTACCCCGTGATATATTATACCCGTGTTCTTGATGTTTGCGAGTACATTCAAACGTACTCACTGGCTTGTCCCTGGCTATTGTCTTGGCCAGATTTCTTGCATGGAGAAGAGCGTTACGACGATAGCCCCGGAACCCATGTAAAGGTGATAGCAGCCTCGCGAAGATATGAGTTATCCTGGTCAGCTGTTCTTGTGGGAAATGGAGTTCCATAGGCGCAGATGAACCACAAACCGCTTCCGCCATCAACCACTAGAAACCAAGTGTTGTACTCATAGGCCACAATGGTCTTGTACTACATATTTTTGTACTTTGCTTGGAATTTCTGTATCAACTTGGTGCCTCATCGGCTAACAGTAATCCTGGGGCTGGTGAGCACAAGGGCCATTTTCTGGAGAATTAATATCCCGAAAATCCGGTCCCGACAGACTTGGTATCAGAGCCAGGCTGACCATTGGCTAATCCTATCTTAGCCAGGTCGATAAACCTAGGTTAACCAAACCACCAGACCTTAACCTAACCCCGGCCAAGCTTCTCGTGTAAGATAGCCACACAGTGACCCGACGCCTTTTGGCAGTCGGTGCCCAACCTATCAGCCTAGCCTGTCGATCATGCGAAGTGACCGGCCCCTAATAGTCCTTTTCGCAAGCGTGCGAAGGAAGACTCCGTCCCCTTTTTCTATAAAAAGGGCACGCTAGCCTCAACACAGCACAACACAGTCTCTTTCCCAAACCAAGCCACGATGCCTGGCCCCATTGTTCACAATGAGACCACAGCCACCAACCTTGGAGGTTTTGTGACCGTGCTCGCAAACCTCACCCGCCGTGCCTATGCATTAGAAGAGCCCCCAGAATACGTTGTGTACCAAGGACTCATGAGCGGTGAGAGCCGTCAATTCTGGGCCACTGTACACATCTATGGTAGGGGTCTGTCGCCAGAACGCCCCTACAGGTTCACTGGGAGGACAACTTCCTTTGAGCCACAAGCCATCCAACTGGCAGCTCGAGAAGCTATAGTTCAACTCTGGCACTTGTCGCCCAGAGTTAACTGCCGCTCGTTCTACTACTACCCCAGTCGTGACGGGTATGGTAGGCCGCCCCAGGTTGCCAACGGAGATCACGAGACGGATCCTGCCCTATTGCATCTGGTGCGCTATGTAAGTGCACTAGAGGAACTGTTCGATCAAATCACCCTTGATCTGATCGCAGCTCGTGGTGAACTGATTCGCCGAGCCCCGGCGAGAGGAGAAGAGGAGCCCGACGCCGACAACCCAGTCGTGCTGTTCGGACACCCGATCGAGTCCTTGCGGCCTGCCCCAGCCATCAACCAAAATACTTTGGTGTCCCCAGAAGTGCTTCGTCGCCTTTTGGGAACACGTTCCAACGGGATTGTGGCCAACAACCCCCGCGATGGTCATCACCACTACCCCGACCCTGCAGCCCCTCAACCTCATCCGGCTAATCCTGACGGTGAAACCCGTGGAGAAGCCTCGACGTCCGCAAGGCCAGCCCACTTAGACATTAACGAAGTAGACTAAGTCGCTCGAGTAGTATCGAGCCTTAGTGTTCCTACGCCTTGTAATTGTGTGATCCTGCATCACCATAATTAATGATGTCTGCTTGTGCGCCCCTATTTTTGGAATAAGTAGCCTTGCATAAATATGCTAGCGTACAGTTGCATTTTTCCGGGCGCAGCTACCAAGACCACACCCGACGACACCCACAACAATGTGTCACATGTATGAGATATGTGTATCTGTGGCATTGACCCCGACCCCATAGAACAGAACCGACAAACTAGTTACCTTTCACCTCAGTAAATAACCCAGCCCCAATGCTATATAAAAGGCCACCTCGTGACCTTGCCAAGTACCCCTCACCTTGCGCACAACACTCACAGCCTTTTTCCTTGCCATGCCGACCCCCAGCATTTATCTGAGAACTCCAGACGCAACCCCGGGTAGTTTTGTTAAATTATTGTGGGACTTTACCTCCAGTACCATGAGTGCCATCCATCCACCCCAGTACGAGTTGCTCAAATCAAGGATCACCCCATCCACCTCGAAATATTGGGCAGTGGTGCACATCCCTCCCGCAAATCCAAACCAAGACCCAACGGAAGTCTCCTTCGTAGGGAAATCCATGCCAACTCCGCATATGGCCATTGAAGCTGCTGCGTACGAAGCGCTCGCTCGTCTTCGATTCGCAGTACCCTATGCCAGCGAACGAGGATATTATTATTTTCCGAGTCGTGCAGCACCCGGAGAAGTTACATCTTTTCCCGGCGGACGAATTGAGAGAGATCCAGTACTGGCCAACCTTGCCCAGTATGTTATCGCTCAGGAGCATTTGACTCAGCGGGTAATGGGTTATCTCCAGAGCCTCGCTGATTTAAATCCTCGGATCGCTATTGGCAGACCACTAAGGCCTGACCAGGAGAGACGCGTTCATCGACTGGTCAACCCGCTTCCCCCGATAGAAGAGGAGTGTGCCCCAGTACCAGAGACGTTTTCTCAGGACCCTGTCCGTTTACCATTTTTAATGTAGACGTCACCGCTGTGTTTATTATCTCGGTATTTATTTATGTGTTGTAACTTGCGCGTGGTATCCAAAATCTGTGCAATGGATCAAATATTTAGTTTCAATTATGTGAGTAGTTTTACTGCTGTTAATTTTGATTTAACTAATTTTTCGCTCACGATAAATTTTGTAGTGAGATTTCTTTCCCTGAGTTGCTGCAGCAAATGCCTCTTCACGACATAGATTTTTATTTCCACAGCGGCAGACTCACAACCCACAACCACTCGACCTCGTGCGCTAATTACAAACCCTCGTATGCATTTTGCACCTAACGGATCACACCCAAGGACACCACAGTCTCAGTAAGACAGTTTGGTAAGTAATCATTTGGGCGCAAGTTGCTCCAGCCCACCGACAGCAGTTAGCACTCGATGCCACCCTTAATCCTCGTGATCACCGCCACCGCGAAGAGCTAACACTCGAGCGGCAGCATCACGACGATCATCCCGGATCATCGCGCACAGGAGCACGGAGAGCCCCAGCAACGTCGCCAAACCTCCGCACACCAGGACCACGTCCCAGTCTGGCATCACCTCCGCCATTAGAGCCTCGTCTCGGGCTCCTGCAAACACAAATGAAGGAGAAGGAAGGAGAAGAAGAAGCGAGGCCAGGTGTGAGGAAGAAGAAAGAAGCACCGCGATCATTTTATAGCTCGAGATCGGTGTACGGTGGGTGAGGTCCACCAGCGCCGCTCGTCGCTCGATCGCCGGTGTTCGGAGGCGAATCCGCGAGCAGTGCCGACAGTGCACTGGCCCGCGAGGTGAGTGCACGCTGCACCGGCAGCTAGCACGCCGCGCACTACCGCAGTACGGCCTAGATGCCCTACGCGCTAGGCGTCGCCGGTGGAGGAAGCGCGGGAGAGCACGCGAGAGAGAAGAGAGAGCCAGAGGTAGAAGAAGAGGCCGACAGTGGGCCCCGGGTCCACCTGTCAGCCAGAGAGAGCACTGTGCTCTCGGGTGCGACCAGCGTATTTTTGTAATTTAGAATTTATTCTAAATTACTGTATCCAACGCAGAAATATCTCGTTTTCCCCGACCATGGATTTTTTTCACGCAGCGCCAGTATACCACACTGTGGTTTTACACCACTTATTGCCCTCTCACTGTAGATACATTGTTATTGCACAGTAGAATGATTTCTTTTGGTAAGAGCGATGTTTGTTCAAAACAGCTTTTAACAAATCTCGAGGACGAGATTTTTCTTAAGGGGGGTAGTGTTGTGACACCCCAAAATTTTGACCTTTTTTTATTAATTAAAATTTTGCCAGGAAATTAAACTTTTCCATTTGTCTGGAATTACCTTTTGATATTGTGGGATTTTACCTCAAGTGGAAACTTTCCAAAAGTATTATTGGACTTGTATACTCTCTCTATAAAACAATTCTCTATCAGTGGATTTAATTGCATAACTGCTTTTCCTAAGCTTTATTCTTTTGAAATGACTTTTCATGAAATTGGAGCCCCTTTTGCACTGCAACCATTTGATAAATGCATTTAATATTTTCACCAAAATTTGGGGGTGTCATGTGATGTTTCCACATCACTTTTATGCAAGGATATCTTTTGTTTATTGGAGATTTTGAGCTCTGCATCAACTTTTCAAATCTGGTCCATTAGGTATTTTTGCACTACAACCTATTTAAATTTTTCCCTAAAAATTCTTCCAAGTGTTTGGAGATGTCAGTAGATGCTTATAACTCAGCTTCATGCAAAAACCCAGTGATGTTCTTTGAAAAATTTGAGTGAATCAACCTCATTTTCATTCTGGTCCAGCTTAGTGATTTGTACTGCAACCCTAAATTATCTTGCTCCAGTAACCCTGAGCTTTTTCCTACTTCTTGACCACCCTGCAAAACCCTTAAGTCCAGGAGAGTGGACCCATTGGAGGATTTTAAGTGCCTGCAATAAGGCCTTTTTCTTGCTGCCCAGAACTGAAGTTTTGCAAAGTTTGCACTAGCAAGTTTCTGGTTTTGCCCAAAAGATCTTGCCATCATCACCTACATCTAGGAAGACCCTGATCTGGAGTTTTTGGCCATTCCAAGAGTTGCCTAGATGCGCTTAGCATTCTGTCGAACACCTTGTGTTCATGGGCAGATTTGGCATGGTTATTAGTTTTGCATTATGAACTTGAGCCCTTGACCCATCCAGCATGTCCACTAAGATCCTAGCTACTCCTAACCTAGTCCTGTTATTTGCCAGCCTCGCTCTAGCAATCTAGGCTGCCTTGGCATTTTGTCAAACATGTCCCGTGCGTGCTCTGGGCACGCCCAGAGCGCACGCTTTGCACGTGCGGGCGCCCGAGCCGCCGCGTCGCACGGCCGCCTCCCCGCGCCCGCTCTGGCTACTCCCCGCTCGCAGCCAGCACGCCCGCCCCTTCCCTCGCCGCAGAGCCACCCTGGCGCCCTACAGCGCCGCCGTCAGGGCTCCCTTGGTGGCACGCCGGTGTCGGCAGTGGGCTCTGCCATGGACGGCGCCGCCCAAGCCACCCGCGCGCGCCAACTGCCCCCTTGAACAGCCCGAGCTCATCCACTTACTCGTCGGCACGCGCTCGTCGCTGCCACATCGCCCTGCAGCTACGGAGCGACGGTCGCCGGCATTCTTATCCACGGCCGCCGCGGGACCAACCTTGAACGCCTATATAAGGGGACCCCAAGCTCGTCCAAGCCCTCAGGCGACCCCAGGCCGTCCCCCTAGTGCTTCCCTAGCCGCGGATTGACCGAAAGAGGCCATCTCCCCCACCTCCGGCAGGTTCGACCGCTGCCGCCCTCCGGTCCCGCTAGTCGCCAACAGAGCCTCCCCAGCTCAGCTAGCACCACCACCCGACTCCCCTTGACCGTGCGGAGCCGCCCCACCTCTCTAGCCCGATCGGGAGCCACCACAGCCCAAACCCCCAATCATGCCCGAAGCCTCCGCCGCCACGAAGCTCGCCGCCGACGATCCCCTCCGTCCCCGGGGCCCTTTCGACTACTGGAAGGATCGTCCTGGAGCGGCGGATCCTTCCCCACCCTCGGATGGCTCCTAGGGGCCGTCGTTCGCCGGCGTCGATCGCCGGAGTTCCGCCTCCGCTCGGGCAGAGGAAGAGGAGGGAGATGGGACTAGTCAAACCTGACTAGTGGGCCCGCCGGACCCACTGTCAGCGACCCAGCCACGCCGACGTGTGTTTAAGTGGAAGCGTATTTCGCTAAACAAAAAGCCTAAGCCCCTCCGAAACGTTTTCCTTTTCTGTTTTATTTTAAGACAGAACTTTGACTGGCTATATCTTTTAAATTAAAACTCCAAATGAGTTGATTCTTTTTCCTACCTCTCTCAAATTTCATCTAGTTTATTTTAAGATTTATTTCAAAAATATTTAGGACAACTTTTTGTACTGTTTTTGAAAAAAATTGTTATTTGGATATTTTTCAAAATAGGAAATGGAGAGAGAAGCAATCTTTCAAAAAAGTTTTGGAATGCACACTTCCTCTCCACAACCTGAAGGCAAGCATTCTGAACCCTGGCAAAATATTTTTGGAGTGTTGTCGATACGGTTACACACCACCTTGACTTGGGGCATGCATTATTTTTATGTGACGATAAAATCATACGCATGGGTGCATATTGGAGATGCTTTGCTGTTAGCAATGGATATGCTGGTGATGGTAATCATCCTCGTAAGCTTCTCATGCATACCGGAAGGAAGCCGGGAAAGTCTCGGTCTTGGGTAGACACGAGCTTGTCCCTAGTTCCTCGTCGAGACGAGTATGTCCGGTATGGCATGGTGAGGCTTGATGAGTGGTGAATTTATCTGTTGATGGAAATATTTTTGTTATGCTAATCATACAAGGAATACTTGAACCTCCTGAGTCGGCCGTAGATGGAGTCTTGTTCCAGTAACCCCCATACCTGCTTCGTACTACCACTTGTCCCTGCCATAGGTAGGGTACGGTTCAGTAAGTTGCCAACCCCTTTCTAGCACACACCGTACAGAGAGGCCGTGATGAGGGTCCCATGGCCATGGATTAAAGCCAGTCATCCGGTCAGGGGGCATGGGTGTTTCGGTTGTAGCCGAAGGGGTAGCTCCCCTAGTTTGCGCGCGGTATAAATTTTGTGATCCCATGCTACGTCGAGGTTGTAGCCTCCCCACTTAGAGTTTTGCTTGACAGGTGTCATGGGTGATTCCAGACACCGGTAAGTTAAGCTGGTGTGTGCAGGTCAGGCGTGTTTTCAATTAAAAGACCGTAGACGGAATTAGTCCCGATGGACTAAAGAAATCCGTTACCCGTGGGTAAAGAGTACACCCTCTGCAGAGATTATACATCTATTCGAATAGCCGTGTCCATGGTTAAGGACTACAGTCTGGGATGAGTCAAGTGTCGGTCTTAGTGTCGGTCTTCGGAGGAAAAACTGCTAAACCAGAACATTGATTATGAACTGTGACACATGTGGATTATGATTATTATTATTGTGGACTAACCCTTTACTTTATTTGAATTATTGAGTATCCCTGGGACGGTTCTACCTCCTGGATATTCACTGTGATTATTGTTATATAAGCCCTTTATGTGGTGTCGCTCAGACGCCCGACTGCGTCATGCTTGTTATTTAATTATTCTTTATAAGCCCTTTATGTGGTGTCGCTCAGACGCCCGACTGCGGCATGCTTGTTATTTAATTATTCTTTATAAGCCCTTTATGTGGTGTCGCTCAGACGCCCGACTGCGGCATTCTTGTTATTTAATTATTCTTTATAAGCCCTTTATGTGGTGTCGCTCAGACGCCCGACTGCGGCATGCTTGTTATTTAATTATTCTTTATAAGCCCTTTATGTGGTGTCGCTCAGACGCCCCACTACGGCATGCTTGTTATTTAATTATTCTTTATAAGCCCTTTATGTGGTGTCGCTCAGACGCTCGACTGCGGCATGCTTGTTATTTAATTATTCTTTATAAGCCCTTTATGTGGTGTCGCTCTGACGCCCGACTGCGGCATTATTAATTTATTTGTACCCTTTTTGAGGAGTCATTTCAAACACTCGATCAGTGCATTCTATTTCTACTCCGGTATTGCATATTCATATTTTTCCCGCATGCGTACATCATGGACTTCGTTCATTTCGTGACAGACGTTATGATCATGAAATATTTCGGAGCATGTTTACCCCGTGATACATTATACCCTTGTTCTTGATGTTTGCGAGTACATTCAAACGTACTCACTGGCTTGTCCCTGGCTATTGTCTTGGCCAGATTTCTTGCGTGGAGAAGAGCGTTATGACGACAGCCCCGGAACCCATGTAAAGGTGATAGCAGCCTCGCGAAGATAGGAGTTATCGTGGTCAGCTGTTCTTGTGGGAAATGGAGTCCCATAGACGCAGATGAACCACAAACCGCTTCCGCCATCAACCACTAGAAACCAAGTGTTGTACTCATAGGCCACAATGGTCTTGTACTACATATTTTTGTACTTTGCTTGGAATTTCTGTATCAACTTGGTGCCTCATCGGCTAACAGTAATCCTGGGGCTGGTGAGCACAAGGGCCATTTTCTGGAGAATTAATATCCCGAAAATCCGGTCCTGACACGTATCAAGCATCCCCAAGCTTAATTCCTGCTCGTCCTCGAGTAGGTAAATGATAAAAACAGAATTTTTGATGTGGAATGCTAATGTGAGCATTGGTCCCGGTTCGTGCGGCTAAGGCATTAGTCCCGGTTCGCCTGAGCCCTTTAGTCCCGGTTTGAGACACGAACCGAGACTAAAGGGTGCGATGCCCTTTAGTCCTGGTTCGTGTCTCAAACCGGGACTAAAGATTAGACCTTTAGTCCCGGTTTGAGACACGAACCGGGACTAAAGGGTGCCATGCCCTTTAGTCCTGGTTCGTGTCTCAAGCCGGTACTTAAAGGTCCCATTTTCAAACTCTAACCCCCCCCCCCCCCCGTGGATCGCCTTTTCGGTTTTGTAAAAAGCAAAAGAAAATGAAAAAAACTTCAAAAATTAAAATCCTTCGAGATGTAGTTATGTTACTACATCTACTAGTTAGGAAAATTTAAAAACTTACATTTAGACATGTTTTGCAAGAAGTGTAGGGAAAATGTAAAACGGCTATAACTTTTGCATACGATGTCAGAACAAAACGTATAATATATCAAAATGTTCAGCACGAAAATCCGCATCCGATTTTGACAGCCTATGGGTAGTTTGCAAACTTTTAGAATCCTCAAATTCTAAAAGGAAAAAAAGTTATGCTCAAATTTCTGTTTTTTTTTTGAATTTTTGTTAAATCTGGTCAAACTATGGTCAAACTACTTATTCAAGAAGTATTAGTGTTACTAAATAATTATTCAAGAATATTAGTGCTACTAAATAATTATTTCAGTTTTTTTAATTTTGGTCAAATCTGGTCAAACTGTGGTCAAACTGTGGTCAAACTATGGTCAAACTACTTATTCAAGAAATATTAGTGTTACTAAATAATTATTGTTTTTTAGAACAATAGTTTCAAACTCAAACAGTGAAATGTGTGACTTCATGCTCAAGCTAAATTCCTGAGGGTTAATAGGATTGACATCTTACTACTGTGAGGAAAACAACAAGTGCACACTTGGAAACGAGGGAGAATAGAACCCGGAAGTTAAGCGTGCTCAGGCTGGAGTAGTGAGAGGATGGGTGACCGTCCGGGAAGTTAGATGATTTGGAATGATGAGGGGTGATTAGAGATTAGAGGTTAAATTGAGCATTGATGAGGGGTGATTAGAGATTAGAGGTTAAAATAATTCAGAAATTTGAAAATAAAAAAATTCAAAAAAAATCATAAATTGCCTTTAGTACCGGTTGGTGTTACCAACCGGGACTAAAGGTGGACCTCCAGGCAGCGGCCACATGGAGGGCCTTTAGTCTCGGTTCGTGTAAGAACCGGGACTAAAGGGGGAGGCTTTAGTAACGACCCTTTAGTCCCGGTTCCAGAACCGGGACTAAAGGCCCTTTTTCTACTAGTGCATATTCTTCAATGTATTTCTCTCTATTGTTGCAGGAATGTTCAGATCCGAAAGATTCAAGATAAAAGTTTAATATTAACATGAAAATAATAATACTTCAAGCATACTAACAAAGCAATCATGTCTTCTCAAAATAACATGGCCAAAGAAAGCTATCCCTACAAAATCATATAGTCTGGCTATGCTCTATCTTCACCACACAAAGTATTTAAATCATGCACAACCCCGATGACAAGCCAAGAAATTGTTTCATACTTTTGGTGTTCTCAAACTTTTTCGATCTTCACGCAATATATGAGCGTGAGCCATGGACATAGCACTATAGGTGGAATAGAAGGTGGTTGTGGAGAAGACAAAAAGGAGAAGATAGTCTCACATCAACTAGGCGTATCAACGGTCTATGAAGATGCCCATCAATAGATATCAATGTGAGTGAGTAGGGATTGCCATGCAACAGATGCACTAGAGCTATAAGTGTATGAAAGCTCAACAAAAGAAACTAAGTGGGTGTGCATCCAACTCGCTTGCTCATGAAGACCTAGGGCATTTTGAGGAAGCCCATCACTGGAATATACAAGCCAAGTTCTATAATGTAAAATTCCCACTAGTATATGAAAATGACAACATAGGAGACTCTCTATCATGAAGATCATGGTGCTACTTTGAAGCACAAGTGTGGAAAAAAGGATAGTAGCATTGTCCCTTCTCTCTTTTTCTCTCATTTTTTTATTGGGCCTTCTCTCTTTTTTATGGCCTCTTTTATTTATTTATTTAGTCCGGAATCTCATCCCGACTTGTGGGGGAATCATAGTCTCCATCATCCTTTCCTTACATGGGACAATGCTCTAATAATGATGATCACCACACTTTTATTACTTACAACTCAAGAATTACAACTCAATACTTGAAACAAATTATGACTCTATGTGAATGCCTCCAGCAGTGTACCGGGATATGCAATGAATCAAGAGTGACATGTATGAAAGAATTATGAAGGTGGCTTTGCCACAAATACAATGTCAACTACATGATCATGCAAAGCAATATGACAATGATGAAGCGTGTCATAATAAATGGAACGGTGGTAAGTTGCATGGAAATATATCTCAGGATGGCTATGGAAATGCCATAATAGGTAGGTATGGTGGCTGTTTTGAGGAAGGTATATGGTGGGTATATGGTACCGACGAAGAGGTGCGCGGTATTAGAGAGGCTACCAATGGTGGAAAGATGAGAGTGCGTATAATCCATGGACTCAACATTACTCATAAAGAACTCACATACTTATTGCAAAAATCTATTAGTTATCAAAACGAAGTACTACGCGCATGCTCCTAGGGGGATAGATTGGTAGGAAAAGACCATCGCTCGTCCCCGACCGCCACTCATAAGGAATACAATCAATAAATAGATCATGCTCCGACTTCATCACATAACGGTTCACCATACGTGCATGCTACGGGAATCACAAACTTTAGAACAAGTATTTCTCAAATTCAAAACTACTCAACTATCATGACTCTAATATCACCATCTTCATATTTCAAAACAATTATCAAGTATCAAACTTCTCTTAGCATTCAATGCACTTTATAGTTTTTATCTTGGATGCCTATCATATTAGGACTGATTTTATAACCAAAGAAAATTACCATGCTGTTCTCAAGGAATCTCAAAATAATATAAGTGAAGCATGAGAGATCAATAATTTCTATAAAATATAACCACCGCCGTGCTCTAAAAGATATAAGTGAAGCACATAGAGTATTCTAACAAATTCCGAATCATGTGTGTCTCTCTCAAAAGGTGTGTACAGCGAGGATGATTGTGACAAACTAAAAATCAAAGACTCAAATTATACAAGACGCTCCAAGCAAAACACATATCATGTGGTGAATAAAAATATAGCTCCAAGTAAAGTTACCGATAGACAAAGACGAAAGAGGGGATGCCTTCCGGGGAATCCCCAAGCTTAAGCTTTTGGTTATCCTTGAATTTTACCTTGGGGTGCCATGGGCATCCCCAAGCTTAGGCTCTTTCCAATCCTTGTTCCATAATCCATCCAATCTTTACCCAAAACTTGAAAACTTCACAATACAAAACTTAACAGAAAATCTCGTGAGCTCCATTAGCGAAAGAAAAGAAAACACCACTTCAAGGTACTGTAATGAACTCATTCTTTATTTATATTGGTGTTAAACTTACTGTATTCCAACTTCTCTATGGTTTATAAACTATTTTACTAACCATAGACTCATTAAAATAAGCAAACAACACACGAAAAACAGAATCTGTCAAAAACAGAACAGTCGGTAGTAATCTGTAACTAACGCAAACTTCTGGAACTCTAAAAATTCTACCAAAATAGGACGACCTAGATAATTTGTTTATTGATCTTCTGCAATTGGAATCAGTATTATATCACGTTCTGGTAATTTTTAATAATTGTTTTCATGAACAGAAAGTTTCTGGAATTTTCAGCAAGATCAAATAACTATCATCCAAGAAGATCCTATAGGTTTAACTTGGCACAAACACTAATTAAAACACAAAACCACATCTAAACAGAAGCTAGATGGATTATTTATTCCTAAACATAACCAAAAAGCAAAAAACCTAAAAATAAAATTGGGTTGCCTCCCAACAAGCGCTATCGTTTAACGCCCCTAGCTAGGCATAAAAGCGAGGATAGATCTAGGTATTGCCATAATAATGGTAAGGTAAATCATGAGAACTCCTTTTGTATTCTCTACGTTCAGCAGCAAGTTTCCTTTGTGGCAAGCAAAAGTAATCAAAGGGGTTAAATTTAATAGGACAAAAGTCCCCAAGATCAAGCTCGGGAGGTATGGGTTCCTCCCTTGGCCCCTTATATTGCACAACCAATTCATCATTACAAGCGTTCTTTTGACAAAAAGTCATGAGTCTTTTCTCAAGAGAAAAACCTAACCCATTATTCTGAAAAGCAAAGTCGTCATTAAGTTCAGAAATTCTATCAACCAAAACATCGGTAGGAACCTTTTTTCTAAGGTTTTCATTATAGGCAACATGATCCAAAGATTGTAAACACATTATGTCTTCTTGATTAAAAAGGATAGCTTCTATGGGAGGATGACCAGCATCCACCCTATAATGCGCAAAAATTTCTTTAGCCTCTTTGATTATAAATCTGAACTCATGGGCCAAAAAGATAGTAGCGGCACGCTTAACAGAAGAGTACTCAATATTAGAAAATTCTAGGAAAATTCTTTGTATGCAAGGATGCATATGAAGAAATTGCCTTTCAAGTTCAACTACGAGCAAAGATATCGCATCCGCAAGGCTACTAGTTCTATGAAGAATAGAGCCACCCATGATGGGCAAAGCACCGACACAAGTAAAGAAATCTTGAATAACTCCTTTCCCAATAATATTACCACTACCGACTTGAAACCTTTTAGTATGCAAGATAGTAGGTTCCTCAAGAGGATCATCGAAGACATCAAAGTTTCCCATGTTATTATTATTGCCTCCACTAGCGATAACCTCCCCAGATTCAGACATGGTGAAAGAAAGGCGAGCGGAAAAGAGGGCGAATAAAATGGCAAGGGTGAAGTGGGGGAGAGAAAAATGAGAGGCAAATGGCAAATAATGTAATGCGAGGGATAAGAGTTTGTGATGGGTACTTGGTATGTTGACTTGTGCGTAGACTCCCCGGCAACGGCGCCAGAAATCCTTCTTGCTACCTCTTGAGCACTGCGTTGGTCTTCCCTTGAAGAGGAAAGGGTGATGCAGCAAAGTAGCGTAAGTATTTCCCTCAGTTTTTGAGAACCAAGGTATCAATCCAGTAGGAGGCCACACACAAGTCCCTCGTACCTACACAAACAAATAAGAACCTTGCAACCAACGCGATAAAGGGGTTGTCAATCCCTTCAGGGCCACTTGCAAAAGTGAGATCTGATAGAGATTATAAGATAATTTTTTTAGTATTTTATGATAAAGACTAAATGTAAAGAAAGCAAAATTAACGGCGCCAGAAATAGCTTGTTGACGGGAAATTAATATGATGGATAATGGACCCGGGGGCCATAGGTTTCACTAGTGGCTTCTCTCAAGAGCATAAGTATTACGGTGGGTAAATAAATTACTGTCGAGCAATTGATAGAATTGAGCATAGTTATGAGAATATCTAGGTATGATCATGTATATAGGCATCACGTCCATGACAAGTAGACCGACTCCTGCCTGCATCTACTACTATTACTCCACACATCGACCGCTATCCAGCATGCATCCAGAGTATTAAGTTCATAAGAACGGAGTAACGCTTTAAGCAAGATGACATGATGTAGAGGGATAAACTCATGCAATATGATATAACCCCCATCTTTTTGTCCTCGATGGCAACAATACAATACGTGTTGTTTCCCCTACTGTCACTTGGATCGAGCACCGCAAGATTGAACCCAAAGCTAAGCATTTCTCCCATTGCAAGAAAGATCAATCTAGTAGGCCAAACCAAACTGATAATTCGAAGAGACTTGCAAAGATAACCAATCATACATAAAAGAATTCAGAGAAGATTCAAATATTGTTCATAGATAATCTTGATCATAAACCCACAATTCATAGGATCTCGACAAACACACCGCAAAAGATGATTACATCAAATAGATCTCCAAGAGAATCGAGGAGAAGCCATCTAGCTAATAACTATGGACCCGAAGGTCTGAGGTAAACTACTCACACATCACCGGAGAGGCTATGGTGTTGATGTAGAAGCCCTCCGTGATCAATGCCCCCTCTGGCAGGACGCCGGAAAAGGCCCCATGATGGGATCTCACGAGTACAGAAGGTTGCGGCGGTCGAATTAGGTTTTCGTGGTGCTCCTCGATGGTTTGGGGGTACGTAGGTATATATAGGAGGAAGAAGTAGGTCGGTGGAGCCACGAGGGTGGAGGCGCGCCCAGGGGGGTAGGCGCGCCCCCCTGCCTCGTGGCCTCCTCGGTGATTTCTTGACGTCCACTCCAAGTCCTCTGGATCACGTTTGTTCCAAAAATAACTCTCCCGAAGGTTTCATTCCGTTTGGACTCCGTTTGATATTCCTTTTCTGCGAACCACTGAATAGGCAAAAAAACAGCAATTTGGGCTGGGCCTCCGGTTAATAGGTTAGTCCCAAAAATAATATAAAAGTGTATAAATAAGCCCATTAAACATCCAAAACAGAATATATAATAGCATGGAGCAATCAAAAATTATAGATACATTGGAGATGTATCACTCTCCATGGAGCTACTCTATCTAATTGCTCCCACTTTCAATATGTATCTAGATTGAGACTTAGAGTCATCCAGATCGGTGTTAGAGCTTGCATCGACGTAACTCTTTACGACGAACTCTTTTATCACCTCCATAACAGAGAAATATTTCCTTAGTCCTCTGAGGATAATTTTGACCGATGTCCAGTGATCTACTCCTAGATCACTATTGTACTCCCTTGCCAAATCATGCTAAGGTATACAATAGGTCTGGTACACAGCATAACATACTTTGTAGAACCTATGACTAAGGCATAGGGAATGACTTTTCATTTTCTTTTCTATTTTCTGCCGTGGTCGGGTTTTGAGTCTTTACTCAACTTTACACCTTGCAACACAGGCAAGAACTCCTTCTTTGACTGTTCCATTTTGAACTACTTCAAAACTTCTCAAGGTATGTACTCATTGAAAAAACTTATCAAGCGTCTTGATCAATATCTATAGATCTTCATGCTCAATATGTAAGCAGCTTTACCAATGTCTTTCGTTGAAAACCTCCTTTCAAACACTCCTTTATGCTTGCCAGAAAATTCTACATTATTTTTGATCAACAATATGTCATTCACATATGCTTATCAGAAATGATGTAGTGCTCCCACTCACTTTCTTCTAAATACAGGCTTCACCGCAAGTCTGTATAAAACTATATATGCTTTGATCAACTCATCAAAGCGTATATTCTAACTCCGAGATGCTTGCACCAGTCCATAGATGGATCACTAGAGCTAGAACACTTTGTTAGCACCTTTAGGATTGACAACACCTTCTTGCACTAGTGCAGAACCGGGCTATAGAACGGGTTCGTAAGGCCCTTTAGTGTCGGTTCTGTAACCGGCATTAAAGGGAGGGGACTAAAGGTCCCCCTCCCATTTAGTACCGGTTCTGCACGAACCACCACTAAAGGGGCACCACATGGCACGAGCCAGTGCCGGGGGCGGGGAGCCCTTTAGTACCGGTTGGTAACACCAACCTGTACTAAAATGTTTGGGGGGTTTTGGATTCATGATTTTTTCCCTCTAATTTTGTGTTTTCCATTTAATTCTTTTTCGTTTGCTGGTATTTTACGATACTACATATTGTACACGTTATGCATATATATAAATAGAATTTCTCGTAGAACCGATCATATATATATATATATATATCATCGAATGTCTCACAACCACCATTATTCACACATACAGATGTATAATGCAATTAGGTATATATACAATTTCTCCTACATGTTGCCTTCGGAGCCAGTGGCATTTGCCTTGGTGCCTTCGGAGCACGATGACAATTGGGAGTGGTTCATGGGGGCGGTAGCGGGTAATGGTATTCTCCTTTGGGATCTATGAACTGGTCGAGCAAAACTCCCGCTATTTCCTCTTGAAGTGCTCGTATGCGCTCCGTTGGTAGGAGCTGCTCCCGCACCTCTTTGAACAGTTAAGAAGGAGATCAATATGCATGTGTATTAGTTGTGTGACTAGATATCGATAATGATGTAAAAACTGTGAATAGTGTTCTAGCAAACGTATCCATAGCTGTCTATCAGATTTGCTCCTTTCAGACGCCATCATGCGAATGTTCTCGCAAATGTAGTATGCACACACTTCAGTCCCCGGCGCCTGCTTCACGGCCTTTACGAGAATAAAACTTAATCAGATAAGAATTAATCAAGCATGACAATTAATGGTATTGAAACAGGATTGAATAGATGGTAGCTAGCTAATACTACTTAATTACTTACCTTGGGTCGAAACCAATACAGCTTTTTTTGCCATTGGTCTGGAGTCACGTTGATGAACTTTTCCCAAGCCCTGCCCGCCGGCAAAGAAAATGAATAAAGCAGTTATTAAATAGTTGATATCAGGAAATGATGAACTAAAGAGGCCGAGATATAGTTAATAATGATTGAAATTACCTGTCGACTATCCCCTTCAAGATTGAGTAGTCACTTTGTTTTTTAAGTAGTGAGTCCAGTACTTCAACTGTTCCTTCTTCAACTTTAATGATTAACAAGATCCAGTGGTAACTGCATGTACACACGTTTGCATGTCTTAATTAAGCAGGCATGTGCATGTACACTCATCAACTATACCCTAAACACTATACACTTAATTATTAACATCTAGCTAGCTAGTAAGCAAAAACAGAATTTGTAGTACAAGACAGTTGTGACGCCCCCGATTTGACCGTACACTAATCATGCACGCAAATGTGTACGATCAAGATCAGGGACTCACGGGAAGATATCACAACACAACTCTAAAACATAAATAAGTCATACAAGCATCATAATACAAGCCAGGGGCCACGAGGGCTCGAATACAAGTGCTCGATCATAGACGAGTCAGCGGAAGCAACAATATCTGAGTACAGACATAAGTTAAACAAGTTTGCCTTAAGAAGGCTAGCACAAACTGGGATACAGATCGAACGAGGCGCAGGCCTCCTGCCTGGGATCCTCCTAACTACTCCTGTTCATCGTCAGCGGGCTGCACGTAGTAGTAGGCACCTCCAGTGTCGTAGGTGTCGTTGTCGACGGTGGCGTCTGGCTCCTGGACTCCAACATCTGGTTGTGACAACCAGATAGAAAGGAAAGGGGAAAAGAGGGAGAGAAGCAACCATGAGTACTCATCCAAAGTACTCGCAAGCAAGGAGCTACACTACATATGCATGGGTATATGTGTAAAGGGCATATCAGTGGACTGAGCTGTAGAATGCCAGAATAAAAGGGGGATAGCTAGTCCCGTCGAAGACTACGCTTCTGGCCATCTCCATCTTGCAGCATGTAGAAGAGAGCAGATTGAAGTCCTCCAAGTAGCATCGCATAGCATAACCTACCCGGCGATCCCCTCCTCGTCGCCCTGTTAGAGAGCGATCACCGGGTTGTATCTAGCACTTGGAAGGGTGTATTTTATTCAGTATCCAGTTTTAGTTGTCATAAGGTCAAGGTACAACTCCGGGTCGTCCTTTTACCCAGGGACACGGCTATTCGAATAGATAAACTTCCCTGCAGGGGTGCACCACATAACCCAACACGCTCGATCCCATTTAGCCGGACACACTTTTCTGGGTCATGCCCGGCCTCGTAAGATCAACGCGTCGCAGCCCCACCTAGGCTCAACAGAGAGGTCAGCACACCGGTCTAACCCTATGCGCGCAGGGGTCTGGGCCCATCGCCCTATGCACACCTGCACGTTGCGTAAGCGGCCGGAAGCAGACCTAGCCCCCTTAATACAAGCGCGAGCTTACGGTCCAATGCGGCGCGCGCCACTCAGTCGCTGACTTCAAAAAGAGCTTCGGCTGATACCACGACATCGGGATACCCATAACTACTCCCGCGTAGATGGTTAGCGCGTATAGACCAAATGGCCAGACTCAGATCAAATACCAAGATCTTGTTAAGCATGTTAAGTATCTGCGAACGCCGACCAGGGCCAGGCCCACCTCTCTCCTAGGTGGTCTCAACCTGCCCTGTCGCTCCGCCACAAAGTAACAGTCGGGGGCCGTCAGGAACCCAGGCCCACCTCTACCGGGGTGGAGCCACCTGTCCATTCAGCCCCCTCATCAGAATCACTTGCGAGTACTCCTCGAGCTGACCCGACTTTAGTCACCATATGTGTCATGTATATAATGTATATAGTATATACCCGTGATCACCTCCCAAAGTGATCACGGCCCAGTAGTATAGCATGGCAGACGGACAAGAGTGTAGGTCCACTGATGGAACACTAGCATCCTATACTAAGCATTAGGATATCAGGTAAGGGTAACAACTGTAGCAACAATGACAGGCTATGCAGTAGAATAGGATTAACCGAAACCAGTAACATGCTACACTACTCTAATGCAAGCAGTAGAGAGAAGGAATAGGCGATATCTGGTGATCAAGGGGGGGCTTGCCTGGAAGCTCAGCCGAGAAGGAGGGTCGTCGATGACGTAGTCGTACACAGTGGCATTACTGCCGGTCTCGGGGTCTACCGGAGAAGAAGAAGGGGAAGAAACAGTAAATACGGAGCAAACAAAGCATCACAAAATATAACAAGGCAATACGCGGTGCCGGGGGTGATCTAACGCAGCGATAGGTAATACCGGCGAAGGGGGAAACATCCGGGAAAGTATCCCCAGTGTTTCGCGTTTTCGGACAGGTGAACTGGAGGGGGAAAGTTGCGTGTTCGCTATGCTAGGGATGTGTGGCGGACGAATGGGCTGCGTATCCGGATTTGTCTCGTCATTCTGAGCAACTTTCATGTACAAAGTTTTTTCATCGGAGCTACGGTTTATTTTCTATGATTTTTCGAAGTTTAAACAATATTATGGAATTCCTGAAAATTGGCTAAGTCTGAGAATTGTTCAGTTTTTTTCTTAAACTTCACTTGGCTGTTTTCCGAAGGCTATAACTAACATTATGTAGATCTAATGAAGACACTACATATAAGTGTTTTACTCTATATCAACAGCACTACAAGGCCATGCCATTAGATAGCCTGAACAGCTTCTGTAACAGGTCCATTTACAGCTCTGAAGTAGTTAAGACAGTAAATCTGTTTTTCAGTTTTCTCTCTTAACAAAACATAGACTTTTGTCACTTTTATAGGAATTAATCCATGCCGTATTTGAATTTGGTCCAATGGAATAATTTGGAGGTTGTCATGTGTACTCCCAACACAAATTAATTTCAATGAAGTTAGACTTTGTTTGACCATAGTTTTGTTGCCATCCAGAGAGCTAAGAAGGTAGAAATAGCAAAAGCTAGCCAGCGCTACAGTAACATTCAGTTACTGTAGCAGTGGCAGCAAAGCAGCGAAACGCAGCGGCAGGAGCGGCCGCAAGCGCGGGCGGGCAGCTGCGGGCGTGGGCACGCGCGCGGACGGACAAGGGAGGCCACGGCAGTCAGGCACAGCGGCTAACGGCGCACGGGCGCCGGCAGCAGCAACAGCAGCGCACGGCATGGGGACGAGGACGTGCAGGGGGCGTGGCCAGAAGCGGGCCTGGCCGGGTGAACGGCATGCGGCCTTCGCGCTCGGGGCCGGCTTGGCTGAGGGGTTAGCGCGCTGCCTGGGATCCCCAGGAGCACGACAGTGGCTCCAGTTCGCCCCTGGGAGGACGAGATCAACGGCAACGCGTCCATCGATGGGAGTAAAATTACGGCGGAGCTACGGCTATGGCGCGGGGCAGCTAGTGGAAGTACTCGAAGGGGGAAACAGGAGAGGGACGAAGCTGCTGCTCACATCGGTGTCGAGGAGCGACTCGGGGCAGCCGGAAGAGGTTGAGGATGACGGCGATCTTTGGTGGCGTGCGATGGCCGTGGCGGAGGGGATCGATTCGTCCGTTGTCGAGGTGGCCTCCCGGCTCCAATCCAGCGTCGAGGAAGACTAAGGCGAGCCTAGCGGAGCTTTTGGACACGCCGACGAGGCGAGGTGAGCTTGGTGGCTACGCGAACGACGGCTATGTGTCCAAGGAGGGGTTCGGGCGAGATCCAGATCGCAGAGAGGCGAGAGGGAGAGGGAATGAGAGGGTTAGGGTTTCGGCGAGGGGCGCGGGGAAGGCCTTGTAGGCGTCAAGGAGGCCTGGATGGCCGACGCGTGGGCATCGGCGACGTCGACGCACGCGCTTTGTCCACGGCGCCTATATGAACAGAAGAAGAAGAAGAGTGCTAAGTGGGTTGGGCCGGTTCCTGTAGCCAGGAGGCCGAAGTGCACAGTAGCACTTTGCCTTTTTCCTTTTCTCTTTAAATTTTCTGCTTTTCTTTTTATTTGTTTTGTTTTCTATTTACTTTCAATATTATTTCGGTCTTATAATATACGAGACTTGGCCCATAATTAGTGATGCAATATTAGACACAGCCACAAAAGTTTTGGTGGTTATTTAAAATAGTTTGTATTTTCACAAATTAGAAATGACATATTAAATAATGAATTGGCCCCTGTTTCATTTACTTTAGGGCACTCAACCACTTTATAAAATGTTGGTTAATGAATGACAATTAGTTGATGAATATCTGCAGCCTAATGAACATTTTTATTTACTGTTTGAAGAAATAATAGATTGACTTGTTATTTGAATTTGAATCTGAACTCGGTTTGAAACAAGTGAGGTTTAGCAAGATTTTAATTATGATGACCCGGCATCATTAACAGGGGTTTACTGTAGCTTAACTACCGGGGTGCCACAACAGTGTGACTCACAGGAAGTCGTAAGGAAGTAGTATATCTTCATTGGTATTGAGGCGCTTCAAGAACTCTAGCATTTTTTTCTCTACATCTGCTTTGTGCCATTCCAATTTCCATGTGTCTTCATTAATGGTATTTGGGTCAATGAAACCAATGCCATAGCGTCCAGCTTTTTCATTTCATACATCTTCATCCTGCATAATACCACAGAAAAGAATATAGTGAGGATAATTACAGGTAATGATCGATCAATGAGCACTACAGCTAGCTTGAGACTTAAATTACAGAAAGAAATCACTTACAGACAATAGCAACCGACGAGAGATTTGTCGAGTGCTTCTTGATTGAATAACTGAAATAGTTTTAAATACTCAACGGACAGAGCTAGCGCATG
The DNA here is from genome assembly GCF_018294505.1 of Triticum aestivum. Classification (NCBI taxonomy): domain Eukaryota; kingdom Viridiplantae; phylum Streptophyta; class Magnoliopsida; order Poales; family Poaceae; genus Triticum; species Triticum aestivum. The sequence goes on along the minus strand of NC_057811.1, from coordinate 24,601,526 downwards.
GAAGTAATGCTCTTCCTTGACGTTCACCATGCGGGACTCTCGATTGGAACTCTTGGTAATTTTCATGTACCAATCATGCAATTCATACATTCTCGTTGGGAGGTTCTTGACCTCCTCAGGCTCGACCAAAGCTTCGTCGCGGACATATTTCCGTTTTATGTCCTCCTCTCTAAGTGGAGACATGGACTCGATCTCGAGGAGTTGTCCAATAGTGATACCGAGCATTTCGGCCTGCCTTCTATGCTCGTCGGTTATTACCAGCTAACCGGCGCCGGTACTCTCATGTGTTGGTACAACAAGCGGGGGGGATCGATTGCGCCGCATGTTCTCCCAGCTGGGGAATGGTTTTCCCGCATTTTTTGCCAGCTGCTTGGCTCGAGCTCGAGCTCGACTCCTTCTGTAGTCGTGCTCGATGTGCCTTCCTGATTTGGCGCTCATAGTCTGATTCAACAGGCTTGAGAGCTGGTTTTCTTGCCATATGAATAAAGTGGTCAACGACTTTCTCAGGCACTTTCTCCTTTGGCGGTGGTGGCGGTTTTGGTCCAAAATGGGCCTTCACTATGGCTGTGTTTTGCTCCTCGTTCATGTCGTAAGGCCTCTGAGGAAGAGGAGTGAGGCTTGGACCATATTGATATCGCTTGCCTCCGCCTGTACCTCCTGTACTACCTCGACTTGTACCACTACGCACCATAGCTGTGGCGGCTCTCTTCCGCGATTGCTGAGGCGGTGGAGATGGCTGACGTGGCTGAGTTGGAGCAGAAGGAGTGGCCTGACGCTATGACGGATTTGAAGCAGGTGGAGTGGCCTGACGCTGTGCCGGACTTGGAGGAGTAGGAGTGGTCTGACGCGTTGGTGGACTTGGAGGAGCGGGAGTCTGCTGACGCGGTGGCGAACTTCGAGGAGGAGTCGCTAATGCGGTGTCGGTGGCCTTTGAAAGATGATGCAATCCTTTCTCCATAGGATGATACAATGTATGGCCTCTCCCAGTGTGTGCTCCTCGTCACCTCCAGGAATGTCAAGCTCTAGCCCCGAATATTGGTCCACCACCTCATCAACCATGACACGAGCATAGCCGGCTGGAATCAGGTTGCAATGGAAGGTTGCTTCGGGGGGATTTGTATAAGCAATGGCGTCCGCTACCTTCATGGATATGTTCTTCATTTTGAAGTGTAGCTCACAGTTAGTGTTCTCCATGATGTCATCCACAGGGTATCTATTCAGCAGTGCGTCGCCCGGGGCGGAACCCACACTGCTTCTAGGCATGGATGGGATGGTGCTATCCAATGCTGGATCATCCACTAGCTGTTGCCGCTGCTGAGACCCCCTTTCCTGGCTAAGTGAGTCGATATGCTGCTACTACCGCTGGAATTTGAGTGCCAAGTCCGCGTGCACCGATTTTAGGCCTTGAAGGCTTTCTGCTTCCTGCTTCCTCTACTCCTCCTCCAGCTTCTTCCTTCTCGCACGGCTTCTGTAGTCGGCGTTCCAGTCCGAAAAGCCCTCATACCACGGAACAACACCCTTTCCTCATGTTCTTCCCGGGTGTTCAGGATTTCCCAAGGCGCGCGTAAGCTCGTCGTTCTCTCAGTTGGGCGTGAACACCCCCTTTCGAGCATCTTCTATTGCATCAAGTAACTTATCTTCAGCTCCTTTAAGACATGCCTTCTTCGAAACCTGGCCTGCCTTCATGTCCAACACCCCCCATGCACATAGAACCAAGTTCTGCACCTGGGGGGCAACTCTTAGTAACTGGAGTGACCTCTGCATCCAGCATCTCTTGCTCAGACTTATCCCACTTAGGCATTGCCACCGCGTAGCCACCTGGCCCCAGCCTATGGAACTGCTCCTTTTTTGCGGCATTGGCCTTGTTTTTTCTCGACCATTCCTTAGAAAATTCTGATTCCTTGAATTTCACGAAAGCGGGCCAGTGTTCTCTTTGCTTCTCTAGTGTTCCCTTGAATTCTGGAGTCTTCTTTCCTCCTTTGACGTAGTTGGCCCATACAGTTTTCTTGTGGGTGTTGAATGCAATTGCCATCTTCCTAAGAGCAGCGTCCTTGACTTTCTGCACATCTGCATCTGTGAAATGATCTGGTAGGGTGAAATGTTCCATGAGTTTTTCCCAAAGCAGATATTTTGCTCTGTCATCGACAAAAGTAAGATCTAGACGTTTCTTTGCTGGCTCTTTCCATTATTGAAGGAAGATCGGGAGTTGGTCCTTCACAAGAACTCCACACTGACGAACGAACTTGTTCGCAATGTTCTTAGGCGCTAGTGGTTCGCCATCAGTTCTGATGGCATCGATGTTGTACTTTACGCCCTCCTTCAACTTTTTGCCCGGGCCTCGCACTGTCCTGCTGCCTGTAGAAGATTTGCTCGGTCCGGAGGGCTGAAAGAAGAAAGATTGATTCGTTAATATATCTTCAAATCAATAAAAACATGTGATGATCACCAGATGCCTGCTTATATAAATATACCTCACCGGTCTCTGTTATTTCAAGATCAACATTTTCGGCGTCATCATAATCATAGTTCATGACTTCATCAATTCGGTCGTCGCGATCTAATATCATATCATCACCCTCCCCGGTATTGTTCAGATATTGGGAGCCGTCATCTTCTTCATTCTGATCATCTGGCCCGTGAGGGGAGCGTATGATCTCAAACAGGGCCTCTTCTCCCTCTCTGTCGGTATTGTCCGCCATAGCTTTTATTTAACTAATCAGAAGAAATATAAAACAACTTAGTATTCAAATTACAATGCATGCATGCAATCAATAAGGAAAAACTGAATCATAGTACATAATATGCATCGTCTCGAATAATATATAATCTCAAATACATCGTCTCGAATAATATATAATCTCGGATACATCGTCTCGAATAATATATATAATCTCGAATACATCGTCTCGAATAATATATATCATCTCGAATACATCGTCTCGAATATTATACATCGAATACATAATTAGCTAGCTAGCTAATAAAGATCGAATACTACAGAATAATCTAGGCCACTCGCGGTTCCTGAGGCGCGGGCGGTGGACACCCAAAGAGAAGGAACCATCACATGATCATAGCTCCAGTCATCTCCCCAAAGAACCTGCCAGGTATTGGAGAACCTGACGTCCATAGCAGCCATGTAGCGACGTACGTGCTCGTCCTCCTCCCTGACACGGCGACGCACCACCACTGGCAGGGTCGGCTCGCTCCGCACCGAAAGTGGCCCATGCGAACGCAACCAAAGGAGGTCAGGGTCGACGACGGGACCAGTGGCCGGGTTCCTCACCAAGCGGCGAGCTCCTGAAGGTAGCACCTCCCAGTGCCAGCCCGGCGGAGCCCAGTCCCAGACGTGGGTCCTCTGAAGCAGGACGTCATCGCGAACGGGTCGATCGCGAGGATGCGGCCGGGCATCGTCGAGAAGAAATACTATATGCAAACGTAACATATTTTAAATGATTGGATTGTGATTTCTTATATATATCTAGCTAGCTAATTCATCTAACATTTTGACAAAAGTATAAAAAACTCATTCATCTAACATTAATTAACACATCTAATTCATCGAACTAACAGTATAAAAAAACAATTCATCTAACATTAATATATCTAGCTAATTTCATCTGACATTTGACATTAATCTAATTAATTAATTCATCTAAAACCTTTGACATTTGACGTTTGACATTAATCTAATCTAATTAATTAATTCATCTAAAACCTTTGTATAAAAAACAGAAAAACAGAAATAACTAATAACTAAAAATAGAAAAACACATCTAAGTGTGTGTGTGTGTGCGCGCGGCCGGGCTTGGCGGCTGCCGGCCGGCCATATGCATGGCGGCTGGGGTTCTTACAGTTAGTGTTCCAACCCGGTACTAAAGAACCCCCCTTTAGTACCGGTTGGAGCCCCGACCCGGTACTAAAGGGGGCGCGCTGACACATGTGTGGTGCGGAAGTTTAGTCCCACCTCGCCTAGCAAAGAGCGGCCGCACCTGTTTAAAAGCCCCGGCTCGGGAGAGGTGTTGAACTCCTCTCTATAGCAGGCTTCTGGGCCTAACTCTGCCGCTCTGCCCTATGGGCCTATTGGGCCTTGCGGGCCTGCATCCTGGCCCAACTAGAGGTTGGGTTTCTAGTCGTATGCAGGCCGCTGTGGCCCAGTAGGCGAGCTTTTTCTTCTGCTTTATTTATTTTCTTTTTTTTATTTCTGAGTTGTTTTTGGCTGTATTTAGAATTTATTTGTGAATATTTTTTCTTTAGGTTCAAAAAATTACAAACTTTCTATTAGTGCCAGTAGTTTTCAAATTTGAATAGTTTAAATTTGAATTATTTGAAATTTGTGTGAATCACTAGTTTGTGAGTAACTTAACTTTAAAAATAGATTTTCCAGTGATTCTTTATTTATGTTTAATATTAGTGTGTTTTATCATTATATCCAATTTGGTAATACTTAGGTTATTTAAAAAATGGAATGCCTTTGTAACAGATGAGTTTTCGTCTGAAACCCTGATATTTCGAAAGAGATTGTCCATTTTGTACACGAAGTGCATCTAGTTTTTGCCGTAACCCTCTCTACTTTTTTGCACATGCTATGTGGGTGAAATTATGATACCATGCCAACTTTCAACCTCTTCGGAGTTCATTTGAAGTGTTTTTTAATTTTAGGGTCATTTAGGTGAAAAAACGAGTAAATGCATGAAAAATAGCAAATGAAGTCGGAAAGGGTTGAAAATTGATGACGCAGCTTTGAATGGTGCATACTGAACGGACAAAATGTCTGGAGTTGTAATAAGTAAAAAGATGCCTTTGTAACAGATGATAGTTTTCGTTTGAAACCCTGATACTTCGAAAGAGATTGTCCATTTTGTACACGAAGTGCATCCATTTTTTGCCGTAACCGTCTCAACTTTTTTGCACATGCTATATGTGGGTGAAATGATGATACCATGCCAACTTTTAACCTTTTCAGAGTTCATTTGAAGTGTTTTTCACTTATAGGGTCATTTAGCTGAAAAAATCAGCAAATGCATGAAAGAATTAGTTTGCACATAAAATTTCTTCGCGTTTCAAATGTGAAAACACATAAGTACCCTAACTATTACAAAGATTCCCTCCGGTTTGTTCGAAGCGGGATTTTCCAAATATATAAGTCCGGAAACTCACTAGAGAAGAAAGTGATGACAGTGAAGCCGATCACATCCTAGAGTGGGATCTTTGGGTGTGAAACTTTTTCTTGGCATGTGTCCCTTTGCGCCGTAACCATGGACAATCTTCATCATTTCACTGGATGCTCGGGTCAATATTCACTGTGAATGGAGCAATTTCATCAAACTTTTCATAATCTTCTGACATGTCTGTCTTGTCATCCACTCCCACGATGTTTCTTTTCCCTGCAAGAACTATGTGGCGCTTTGGCTCATCGTATGATGCATTCGCTTCCTTATCTTTTCTTTTTCTCGGCTTGGTAGACATGTCCTTCACATAGAAAACCTGTGCCACATCATTGGCTAGGACGAATGGTTCATCTGCATACGCAAGATTGTTGAGATCCACTGTTGTCATTCCGTATTGCGGGTCTTCCGTTACCCCGCCTCGTGTCATATTGACCCATTTGCACCGAAACAAAAGGGACCTTCAAACCACGTCCATAGTCAAGTTCCCATATGTCCTCTATGTCACCATAATATGTTTCCTTTCCCGTCTTGGTTGCTGCATCAAAGCGGACACCACTGTTTTGGTTGGTGCTCTTCTTATCTTGGGTGATCGGGTAAAATGTATTCCCATTTATCTCATACCCTTTGAAAGTCATTATATTCGAAGATGGTAACTGGGACAACAAGTACTGGTCATCTTCAACAGCGGCATCATGCATGGCACGTGTCTGCAACCAGCCGGCGGAAGTCCCCGTTTGTTCACATGTAATCCAGTCGTCAGACTGCTCCGGGTGTTTGGAGCGTAGAAAATTCTTGTGTTCGTCCATATACGGAGCCACCAAGGCGGAATTCTGTAGAACTGTGTAGTGTGCTTGAGTGAGAGACTGCCCGTCCATACATATTATTTGATCCCCTCCTAGCGTGCCTTTTCCATCTAGTCTGCCCTTATGCCGCGATTCAGGAACACCAATTGGCTTAAGGTCAGGAATAAAGTCAATACAAAACTCAATGACCTCCTCATTTTCGTGTCCCTTGGAGATGCTTCCTTTTAGCCTAGTGCGGTTATGAACATATTTCTTTAAGACTCCCATGAACCTCTCAACGGGGAACATATTGTGTAGAAAAAGAGGACCCAAAATGTTAATCTCTTCGCATAGGTCAACTAGGACGTGCGTCATGATATTGAAGAAGGATGGTGGGTACACCAACTCGAAACTGACAAGACATTGCACCAAATCATTCTCTAACCTTGGTATGATTTCTAGATCGATTACCTTCTGAGAGATTGCATTGAGGAATGCACATAGCTTCACAATGGCTAATCGAACGTTTTCTGGTAGAAGCCCCCTCAATGCAACCGGAAGCAGTTGCGTCATAATCACGTGGCAGTCATAAGACTTTAGGTTCTGGAACTTTTTCTCTGCCATATTTATTATTCCCTTTATATTGGACGAAAAGCCAGACAGTACCTTCATACTGAGCAGGCATTCAAGGAAGATTTCCTACTCTTCTTTGGTAAGAGCGTTGCTGGCATGAGCCTGATGTATGCCGTCTTTTCCATGCATACGTTGCTGGTCCTCCCGTGCCTCCGGTGTATCTTTGTCTTCCCATACACGCCCAAGAAGCCAAGCAGGGTCACGCAAAGATTCTTCGTCACCTGCATCACGTCGATTGCAGAGTGGACCTCTAGATCTTTCCAATAGGGCAGGTCCCAAAATATAGATTTCTTCTTCCACATGGTTGCACGTTCCTCAGCGTCATTCGGAACAGGTTGTCCGCCAGGACCCTTTCCAAAGACTACCTTAAAATCCTTGACCATATCATGTACATCAGCACTAGTACGGTGGCGAGGCTTCGTCCGGTGATCCGCCTCACCTTTGAAATGCTTGCCTTTCTTTGTTACGGGATGCCTGCTCGAAAGAAATCAACGATGTCCCAGGTACACATTCTTCCTACAATTACCAAATATATACTGTCGGTATCATCCAAACAAAGCGTGCATGCGCGGTTTGTCTGTCCTGAAAGGTTACTGAGAGCATGCCAATCATTGATGGTCACGAACAGCAACGCCTTTAGGTCAAATTCTTCATGTTTGTGCTCATCCCACGCACGTACACCTATTCCATTCCATAGTTGTAAGAGTTCTTCAACTAATGGCCTTAGGTAAACATCAATGTCGTTGCCGGGTTGCTTAGGGCCTTGGATGAGCACTCGCATCATAATGAACTTCCGCTTCATGCACAACCAAGGAGGAAGGTTATACATACATAGAGTCACAGGCCATGTGCTATGGTTGCTGCTCTACTCCCCAAAAGGATTAATGCCATCTGCGCTTAGACCAAACCATACGTTCCTTACGTCACCTGTAAACTCCTCCCTGTACTTTCTCTTGATTTTTCTCCACTACGACCCGTCAGCGGGTACTCTCAACTTTCCGTCTTTCTTACGGTCTTCTCTGTGCCATCGCATCGCCTTGGCATGCTCTTTGTTTTGGAAGAAACGTTTCAATTGTGGTATTATAGGAGCATATCACATCACCTTGGCAGGAATATTTTTCCTGGGGCGCTCACCCTCTACATCACCAGGGTCATCGCGGCTGATCTTATAACGCAATGCACCGCATACCGGGCACGCGTTCAAATCCCCGTACTCACCACTGTAGAGGATGCAGTCATTAGGGCATGCATGTATCTTCTGCACCTCTAAACCTAGAGGGTAGATAGCCTTCTTTGCTTCGTACGTACTCTCGGACAATTCGTTGTCCTTTGGAAGCATATTATTTATCATTACCAGCAACTTTCCAGACCCCTTGTCAGATACACCATTCTCTGCTTTCCATTGCAACAATTCCAGTGTGGTGCCTAGCTTTTTCTTGTCAGCTTCGCAATTCGGGTACAACAATTTCTTGTGATCATCTAACATGCGCTGCAACTTCTTCTTCTCCTTTTCACTTGCGCAGTTTCTCTTTGCATCGGCAATGGCCCGACCTAGATCATCAGCGGGCTCATCTGATGCCTCTTCTTAAGCTTCTTCCCGCATTGCCGGCTCAGCTTCTTCCCCCATTGTTGTACCATCGTATTCAGGGAACCCATGGCCAGGATAGCTGTCGTCATCCTCTTCTTCTTCATTGTATTCCATCATAACCCCTCTTTCTCCGTGCTTGGTCCAAACATTATAGTGGGGCATGAAACCGGACTCAAACAGGTGGATGTAAATGATTTTCAACTTAGAGTAATTCCGATCATTCTTACAGCCAGCACATGGACAAGGCGTAAAACCATCCACCCGCTTGTTTTCCTCAGCTGCAATCAGAAAAGTATGCACGCCATTAATGAACTGGGGAGAGCATCGGTCATCGTACATCCATTGCCGGCTCATCTTCATTACACAACACTGAAAAGACCAAATTAATACAAGTTCATAAAACACTTAAATGCAACATACAAATAAGTCTCTAGCTAAAGCATTTAAATGTAACAACAAATGCGATCAAGATCGCAACTAAGGTAATAATTGATCCAATGGCATAATGATACCAAGCCTCACTATCAATGGCACATTTTCTAATCTTTCTAATATGCAAGCGCATTTTCTCCATCTTGATCTTGTGATCATCGACGACATCGGCAACATGCAACTCCAATTCCATCTTCTTCCCCTCAATTATTTTCATTTTTTCTTTCAAATACTTATTTTCGCTCTCAACTAAATTTAACCTCTCGACAATAGGGTGGGTTGGAATTTCCGGTTCACATACCTCCTAGATAAAAATATCTATGTCAACTTGATGGGCATAATTTGTCATGAACACGAAATGCAACAAATAGTTTTAAAAGAGAATATACCACATCCGAATCATAACACGGACGAGGGCCGACTGGGACGGATATCAAAACCATGGCTCTATGTATAACAAAAAGCATACGGGTAAGATAATTATACAAGTAAGTATATATCTAAATCACACAAACATGATCTTTTTTATATAAAAAAGATAAGAACAAGAGGCTCACCACAAGGTGGTGCTGGCGACAGGACGATGCGGACGATCGACGGTGGTTAGGACGGAGACGGGAAGGCACTAAGTAAACCACACCTACATATGCAAACTAAGAGTTATTTTGAGCTCAAATTGCATATAAATCAAATAAACTACCACATATAATTCCTCCCAAAATACTAAAACCCACAAATTAATGACTATATAAAGCATTGCAAGAGCTAATCTAGCAATGAGAGATGAAAGGACAAAGTTGCTTACCTTTGTGATCACTTGAATGGATGGGGGCCTTCAAATCTTGACAAAATTTGGGCAAAATGTGTGATGAGCTCGAGGGTAGAGGGGAAGAACAGAGAGGAGAGGGGAAAGGGGAAAAACAGAGCGAGCTCGAGTGGACGAAGGTTTTATATAGGACGCCCTTTAGTACCGGTTCTTGGCAAGAACCGGTACTAAAGGTGCTGGAGGGGCCCTAGTCTGATAACATCCTGCCACCACTCTCTTTAGTACCGGTTCGTGGCACGAACCGGTGCTAAAAGTTCGGCACGAACCAGTACTAATGAGAGCGGCTCGCCTAGCCGTTGGAACCGGCACTAATGGTCACATTAGTGCCGGCTCAAATACATACCGGGACTAATGAGCTGAACATTTGACCCTTTTTCTACTAGTGTTGTTGTATCATATACAACTCTTCTTTAAGAAATCCATTAAGGAATGCAGTTTTGACATCCATTTGCCAGATTTCATAAAATGTGGCAATTGCTAACATGATTCAGACAGACTTAAGCATTGCTACGAGTGAGAGAATCTCATCGTAGTCAACACCATGAACTTGTCGAAAACTTTTTTTCGACAATTCGAGTTTTGTAGATAATAACACTACTATTAGCGTCTGTTTTCCTCTTGAAGATCCATTTATTCTCAATGGCTTGCCGATCATCGGGCAAGTCCACTAAAGTCCACACTTTGTTCTCATACATGGATTCTATCTCAGATTTCATGGCCTCAAGCCATTTCGCGGAATATGGGCTCATCATCGCTTCCTCATAGTTCGTAGGTTCGTCATGGTCAAGTAACATGACCTCCAGAACAGGATATGATAATCCCCAAGTGCAGGGAATCATCGTAGCAATTCCCAAAGGTGGAAGTGATAAGTATGGAGTGTCGAACCCACAAAGAGCTAAAGGTAAGATCAATATTCTCTCAAGTCCTATCTGCCACTGATACGACTCTACGTACACTGAACGTTTGCTTCCAACTAGAAACGAGAGATAAAACTACATTGTGGGTATGAAGAGGATAACTTCGCATGATATAGGAGAGCTAAGACATAAAAGTAGGTGCTGTTATCATAAAGTTAGAATATATTACTAAATATTATAAATAGCGAGTGTGGAATAATGATGGGTCGGTGTGCGGAATTATCCTGGGCAATCGTTAACAAGACCGGTAGTCATCATTGCAATTTAAGATGAGAGAGAGGCATAAGCTAACATACTTTCTCTTCTTGGATCATATGCACTTATGATTGGAACTATAGCAAGCATCCACAACTACTAAAGATCATGAAAGGTAAAACCCAACCATAGCATTAAAGCATCAAGTCCCCTTTATCCCATACGCAACAACCCACTTACTCGGGTTTATGCTTCTGTCACTCAAGCAACCCACTATAAGCGAATCATAAACGTATTGCAACACCCTACAGCAGGAATCCCTCACGCTTGCGCGACACGGAGGGCACAATAGGACCGCACCAAAATAAAACATACAACTCGTACCAATCTAGATCATCAATCAACCCAAAGACAAAGGATATCTACTCAAAACATCATAGGATGGCAACACATCATTGGATCATAATATGTGGCATAAAGCACCATGTTCAAGTAGGGATTACAGCGGGGTGCGGGACAGTGGACCGCGTAAAAGAGATGAGGATGGTGATGTTGATGAACACGATCACCGCGGCGATGATTCCCCTCCCGATGGCACTCTGGCGCCACCGAGAGAGAGGAGGAGAGGTTCTCCCCCTTGTGCTTCCTCCTCCATGGCCTCCCCCCTGGATGGGGAGAGGTTCTCCCTCTGGTCCTTCGACTTCATCGCGATGATGGCCCCTCCGGGATCCTCCTCCATGGCCTCCGGTGATGATGGCCCCCTCCGGCAGGGTGCCAGAGAGGGCCTAGATTGATTTCTCGTGGCTACAGAGGCTTGCGGTGGTGGAACTTCTGATCTAGGTTATTTTCTGGGGGTTTCTGTATTTATAGGAATTTTTGGCGTTGGTTTCACGTCAGGGGGGTCTTCGAGTCATCCACGAGGCAGGGGCCCACGCCCAGGGGGTGGGCGCGCCCCCACCCTCGTGGACAGCCCGGGACTCTTCTAGCCTAACTTTTTTACTCCAGGGGCTTCTTTTGGTCCATAAAAAATCATCAAAAATTGGCACATCAATTGGACTCCGTTTGGTATTCCTTTTCTGTAAAACTCAAAAACAAGGAAAAAACAGAAACTTGCACTGGGCTCTAGGTTAACAGGTTAGTCCCAAAAATCATATAAAATAGCATATAAATGCATATAAAACATCTAAGATGGATAATATAATAGCATGAATACTTCATAAATTATAGATACGTTGGAGACGTATCAGCATCCCCAAGCTTAATTCCTGCTTGTCCTCGAGTAGGTAAATGATAAAAAAAATTATGAAGTGTGAATGCTAGCAGGTGCACAAGTTTTCTCAATGATAATTTCAATCACCTTTTCTAGCATCATTATATGTCATAACAGTAGCTCATCTCGTAAAACTTTTCATGATCAAGTAACAAGCTATTCACATGTTAAAGTATAGATCATAAACTTTCTTGAAAACTAACAAACAGTGCTCTTAGTCATCAAACAATTGCAATTCATCTTAGTTTCGGGAAGGGTCTATGTAAGAGCTTTGATTCAGCAAACTCCACATACTCAACTATCATTTAATCTTTCACAATTGCTAACACTCATGTGATATTTCTGGGTTCAAAGTTTTAATCAGACACAGAGAAAGATAGGGGCTTATAGTTTCGCCTCCCAACCTTTTACCTCAAGGGTAATGTCAACAATAATAATTTATGAAAACCTACATCCAAGTGGATATATATATCCGGATCGCTCCAACACAAAGCGCTTGCCAAAGGAAAAAGTGTAAGAAGGAAAGGTGATGATCACCATGACTCTTGTATAAGGGTAGAAGATAAAAGCAAAAGATAGGCCCTTCGCAGAGGGAAGAAGAGGTTGTCATGCGCTTTTATGGTTGGATGCACAAAATCTTAATGCAAAAGAACGTCACTTTATATTGCCACTTGTGATAAAGACCTTTATTATGCAGTCCGTCACTTTTATTTCTTCCTTATCACAAGTTCGTATAAAGCTTATTTTCTTCGCACTAATAGATCATACATATTTAGAGAGCAATTTTTATTGCATGCACCGATGACAACTTACTTGAAGGATCTTACTCAATCCATAGGTAGGTATGGTGGACTCTCATGGCAAAACTGGTTTAAGGAATGTTTGGAAGCACAAGTAGTATCTCTACTTGGTGCAAAGAATTTGGCTAGCATGAGAGGTAAAGGCAAGCTCAACATGTTAGATGATCCAAGACAATATAATGTTTTGGATATAGGAAAACATAACCCATTAAGTTGTCTTCCTTGTCCAACATCAACTTTTTAGCATGTCATATTTTAATGAGTGCTCACAATTACAAAAGATGTCCAAGATAGTACATTTGTATGTAAAATCTCTCTTCCTTCAATATTCTTTCATGAATTGTTCAAGTGACCAATTATGCGTTTGCTAACTTTCAATAAGTTTACCACCTATACTTATTATATGTGAAGTCATTACTCCCCATGGTATAAGCATATGAAACATATATAAATTCAGATTTATGACATTCAATTCATTCAACCATTTACTCATAGGATATATGTAAAGCACATGAGTAAATGACAAACTACTTCGAAAGATATAAGTGAAGAACACCGAGTAGTCAAATAATTAACTAGCCATGGGAGGATTCTTTTTCATTCAAGATTTCAGATCCAATGATTTTATTCAAACAGCAAGTAAAATTGAAAATACTCTCCAAGCAAAACACATATCATGTGACGAATAAAAATATAGCTCCGAGTAAGGTATACCGATAGTTTTGAAGACGAAAGAGGGGATGCCTTCCGGGGCATCCCCAAGCTTAGGCGCTTGAGTCTTCCTTGAATATTAACTTGGGGTGCCTTGGGCATCCCCAACCTTAGGTTATTCCCACTTCTTATTCTCCTCATATCGATATCTCACCCAAAGCTTGAAAACTTCAATCACACAAAACTTAACGGAACTTCGTGAGATAGGTTAGTATGATAAAGAGCAAACCATTCACTTTGGTACTGTCAAAGACAAGGTTCATAATTGTGATCACACAATGCCTACTGTACCATATCATTTCTAAAATTTATATTGGGAAATATAAGCCATTGAAACTAGGAATCAAGCAAACTATAAGATGAATACAAAATCTGTCAGAAACAGAACAGTCTGTAATGATCTGAACAGCAACCATACTTCTGCTACTCCAAAAATTATGAAATAAATTGGTGGACGTGAGGAATTTGTCTATTAATCTTCTTAAAAAAGAATGAACTCAAAAGACTTCTTCTTTAAAAAATGGCAGCTAATCTCGTGAGCGCAAAGTTTCTGTTTTTTACAGCAAGATCACATTAACTTTCACCCAAGTCTTCCCAATGGTCTTACTTGGCACTTAATTGAAACAAAAGCAATAAAAAACGATTACTACAGTAGCTTAATCATGTAAACACACTAAAACAGTAAGGGTAAATATTAGGTTGTCTCCCAACAAGCTCTTTTCTTTAGTGCCTTTTAGCTAGGCATGATGATTTCAATGATGCTCACATAAAAGAAAAAAATTGAAACATAAAGAGAGCATCGTGAAGAATATGACTAGCACATTTGAATCTAGCCCACTTCCTATGCCTAGAAATTTTGTGAGCGCATAATTTATAGGAACAAGAATCAACTAGCATAAGAAGGCAAAACAAGTATAACTTCAAAACTTTAAGCACATAGAGAGGAAACTTGATATTATTGCAACTCCTACAAGCATATATTCCTCCCTCATAATAACTTTCAGTAGCATCATGAATGAATTCAACAATATAACCATCACATAAAGCATTGTTTTCATGACCTACAAGCATAGAAATTTTTCTACTCTCCACATAAGCAAAATTCTTCTCATTCGGAATAGTGGGATCACTAATTCCTAAATTTGGCACTCTTCCAAACCCACTTTAGATTATAGTATTATTCATACTCCAAAAGATATAAGTGAAGTTCATGGATAATTCTACAATTAGTATAGTCTAACCAATATCCAAGCTCAAAATATATAAGTGAAGCACACGAAGCATTCTATAAAACCATACTCAAAAGATTTAAGTGAAGCACAAACAGCATTCTATAAGGTCATACTCAAAAGATATAAGTGAAGCACATGAAGCATTCTATAAATCAAAGAGGGGCTATCTCATACTAGCATGGTTCTTAAAGGAAAAACAAAAACACAAAGGATACAAATCATGTGAACAAAATAAAAACCAAGGTATACCGATATTTGTTGAAGAAGAAAGATGGGATGCCAACCGGGGCATCCCCAAGCTTAGATGCTTGAGTATCCTTTCAAATATTTACTTGGGGTGCCTTGGGCATCCCCAAGCTTGAACTCTTGCCTCTCTTTATTCTTCTCATATTGATAGCTCCTCTATCTTCCAACACTTCATCCACACAAAACTTTAAAAAAAACTTGTAAGATCCGTTAGTGTAATAAAGCAAATCACTACCTTTAGGTACTGTAATGAACTCATTATTTATTTATATTGGTGTTAAACCTACTGTATTCGAACTTCTCTATGCTTCATACCCCCCGATATTAGCCATAGATTCATCAAAATAAGCAAACAACACACGTAAAACAGAATCTGTCTAAAACAGGACAGTCTGTAGTAATCTGGAGGTTTAGTAAACTTCTGTAACTCCAAAAATTATGAAATAAATTTTACAATTTGATAAATTTATACAGAAGTAATGTTAAAAAAGTTTCAGACCCATTTGACTTTCCAGTAAAAAATATAAATTCATGCACTACAGCCAAAGTTTCTGATTTTGTACTGCACATAGTAAACAAGCAATCTAATCATCCTAAAACCAAAGCTTGGCACATTATTTTTATAATACAATGGATATACACAAGGGGATAATTATTTACAGAGAAACTTTCATGAAAAATTCTACATTGTTTCCGTGAGCATGAACACAAGTGCTCAAGGTCGACCCTCACTTCTTCAATGCATAACTTTCCAATCACTTCTCTTTTTGAAAAACTTTTTAGGCATAAGAAGCAAGTAATTTTTTTGGTATTTTCATTCTTTTAATTTTTTTTGTATATTTCACCCACAACTAAACAGAAACAAAAAGGAAAAACAAAATCTACTTAGTGAAGAAAGCAAACAAGCACACACGAGAATATCAACCCCACGCTATTGCTCCCCGGCAACGGCGCCAGAAAAGAGCTTGATAATCCCCAAGTGCAGGGAATCATCGTAGCAATTCCCAAAGGTGGAAGTGATAAGTATGGAGTGTCGAACCCACAAAGAGCTAAAGGTAAGATCAATATTCTCTCAAGTCCTATCTGCCACTGATACGACTCTACGTACACCGAACGTTTGCATCCAACTAGAAACGAGAAATAAAACTACGTTGTGGGTATGAAGAGGATAACTTTGCATGACATCGGAGAGCTCAGACATAAAAGTAGGTGCTGTTATCATAAATTTAGAATATATTACTAAATATTATAAATAGCGGGTGTGGAATAATGATGGGTCGGTGTGCGGAATTATCCTGGGCAATCATTAACAAGACCGGTAGTCGTCATTGCAATTTCATATGAGGGAGAGGCATAAGCTAACATACTTTCTCTTCTTGGATCATATGCACTTATGATTGGAACTCTAGCAAGCATCCACAGCTACTAAAGATCATTAAGGTAAAACCCAACCATAGCATTAAAGCATCAAGTCCCTTTTATCCCATACGCAACAACCCCCTTACTCGCGTTTATACTTCTGTCACTCAAGCAACCCACAATAAGCGAATCATAAACGTATTGCAACACCCTACAACGGGAATCCCTCACGCTTGCGCGACACGGAGGGCACAATAGGACAGCACCAAAATAAAACATACAACTCGTACCAATCTAGATCATCAATCAACCCAAAGACAAAGGATATCTACTCAAAACATCATATAGGATGGCAACACATCATTGGATCATAATATGTGGCATAAAGCACCATGTTCAAGTAGGGATTACAGCGGGGTGCGGGAGACTGGACCGCGTAAAAGAGATGAGGATGGTGATGATGATGGTGATGTTGACGAAGACGATCACCGCGGCGATGATTCCCCTCCCGATGGCACTCCAGCGCCACCGAGAGAGAGGAGGAGAGGTTCTTCCCCTTGTGCTTCCTCCTCCATGGCCTCCCCCCTAGATGGGGAGAGGTTCTCCCTCTGGTCCTTGGCCTTCATGGCGATGATGGCCCCTCCGGGATCCTCCTCCATGGCCTCCGGTGATGATGGCCCGCTCCGGCAGGGTGCCAGAGAGGGCCTAGATTGATTTCTTGTGGCTATAGAGGCTTGCGGCAGCGGAACTTCCGATCTAGGTTATTTTCTAGGGGTTTCTGTATTTATAGGAATTTTTGGCGTTGGTTTCACGTCAGGGGGATCTCTGAGTCGTCCACGAGGCAGGGCCCATGCCCAGGGGGGTGGGCGCGCCCCCACCCTCGTGGACAGCCCGGGACTCTTCTGGCCCAACTCTTTTACTCCAGGGGCTTCTTTTGGTCCATAAAAAATCATCAAAAATTGGCACGTCAATTGGACTCCATTTGGTATTCCTTTTCTGTAAAACTCAAAAACAAGGAAAAAACAGAAAATGGCACTGGGCTCTAAGTTAATAGGTTAGTCCCAAAAATCATATAAAATAGCATATAAATGCATATAAAACATCTAAGATCGATAATATAATAGCATGAATACTTCATAAATTATAGATACGTTGGAGACGTATCCGAACCACTCTGGTGCGGATCTTACTCTGGTTGACCTACGAGGTTCGGTAGTAACTTGACCAGAAGTTTCATGATCATCATCATTAGCTTCCTCACTAATAGGTGTAGGAATCACTGGAACTGGTTTCTGTGATGAACTAATTTCCAATAAGGGAGCAGGTACAATTTCCTCATCAAGTTCTACTTTCCTCCACTCACTTCTTTCGAGAGAAACTCCTTCTCTAGAAAGGATCCACTCTTAGCAACAAACATCTTGCCTTCGGATCTGTGACAGAAGGTGTACTCAACTGTTTCTTTTGGGTATCCTATGAAGACGCACTTCTCCGATTTGGGTTTGAGCTTATCAGGTTGAAACTTTTTCACATAAGCATCGCAACCCCAAACTTTAAGAAACGACAACTTAGGTTTCTTGCTAAACCACAGTTCATACGGTGTCGTCTCAATGGATGTTTAGACGGTGCCCTATTTAACGTGAATGCAGCTATCTCTAATGCATAACCCCAAAACGCTAGTGGTAAATCGG
Organism: Triticum aestivum; assembly: GCF_018294505.1. NCBI lineage: Eukaryota > Viridiplantae > Streptophyta > Magnoliopsida > Poales > Poaceae > Triticum > Triticum aestivum. The sequence goes on along the minus strand of NC_057811.1, from coordinate 24,583,676 downwards.
TAAGAGACATCATAGATCGCACCATATCTAATAAAGTACGGTTATACGTTCGGACACACCATTACGCTGTGGTGTTCCTGGTGGCGTGAGTTGCGAAACTATTCCACATTGTTCCAAATGAAGACCAAACTCATAACTCAAATATTTACCTCCACGATCAGATCGTAGAAACCTTATTTTCTTGTTACAATGATTTTCCACTTCACTCTGAAATTCTTTGAACTTTTCAAATGTTTTTTAGACTTATGTTTCATCAAGCAAATATACCCATATGTGCTCAAATCATCTGTGAAGGTCAGAAAATAACGATACCCGCCGCAAGCCTCAACACTCATCGGACCGCACATCAGTATGTATTATTTCCAATAAGTCAGTTGCTCGCTCCATTGTTCTGGAGAACGGAGTCTTAGTCATCTTGCCCATGAGGCATGGTTCACAAGCATCAAGTGATTCATAATCAAGTGATTCCAAAAGTCCATCAGCATGGAGTTTCTTCATGCGCTTTACACCAATATGACCTAACACTACTAGAAATCCATGATTTACCTAGGGCTAAGGCCTTCACCTAGAGCTTATTAATCTCCTCAAGGGAAAGAAAAGTAATGAACAGTACCCCTCTAGGGAAAGACATTTCTGTTGAAAAAAAACTGGAAAATAAAATTTCCTAACTCCTGGTGCCACGTGCATACCATCCATCCCGAAAAACACGAAGAGATGGCATCCCGCGTCGACGCGCGCGCCTTTCACCCCCCAGGGCCCACTCTGCAGTGAGATAGCGAAGGGAGAAAGGGCGCGCAATGCCAAAATTTTGACTAAATTAGGTCTCCTTCACCCGTGCCTCAAAGCGTTCGCCGCCGCCGGAGAAAATCCCCCCACCCTTCTGTCCGCAATCTTCCTCTCCCAAATCTCCATGGCCCGCTGCGCGCCACCACCCCGCCGTGCCCCTACCGGCCCTGCTTCGCTGCGTCACCTCTACTTTCCCTTCTCTACCACATCGGTGACCAAGGCGGACCATCTGGCGGTGGACACGATGTCCTCTCGCGGATCTGACTGCCGCCACCACCGTCGCCTCCTCAACGCCACCTCGACCTCGAGCTCCTCCTCGACGCGGTTTTTCCCGGCGAGCTCCTCCCTGATGGCCCCCTCCTCTCCTGCATCTCGAGCACTATGGCGAGGACAACGGCATCCACCTCGCCGCTAGATCAAGATCGCATCCACCACCTCGACTTCTCTCCAAAGGTTCTCTCCCTGTCTCCCGCTCTCTGCTTTAGGTAGATGTATATGTTCTGATGTGTTCGGTGCGCAGATCTGTGATTTGCTTGTTAAGAAATTATGCATAGATTACCTGACTGCTGCTTTCGGCTAGCTTGCCGTTGTGGCAGAGTATCAGTTTGCCCTTTGCACGTCTTTTTCTGCAGGTTTAGTAGTAGATGTCTATCAATTTAGGTGTTTCAGCTTGCACGTTTTGTCCAGATCCAGAACTTAAAAGTAGCACTTTCACATAAAAGATCAAGTAGTTACATCTTTTAGTTCAAGTTCAGATTTAAAGACAGATATAGGGTATCTATGATGCAGGTTGACCATGCTAGCAGTGGCAGAGCTTGAAAGAAATCTAAGGAGGGGCAAAGATAAAACAAAAAATCAAATACAAAATCATACGACTGTAAGGGATGCAAGCGGACAGCGTCTGCATATCCGCGAAGCAAAAATTGCACTATCTTTGTTACTTTAACAACCATGTTAGTTTTTCTGTTCGCAGATGCTCATGAACGCCGTCCACTTAAACAAGTTAGATTTTGCAGAATATTGAGAACATAGATAATTACATTGATCTTATCCACATTAGATTACAAAATACATTTCTAACATTAATTATATATAAGCTACTTTGTAACAAATGAAACTAAACCAAAATACTAATTAAATATGAGCACTGAGTTAATCACTAAAGATCAGCTCTTTGTTTCCTTCCGCTCCTAAATTGCCTAAGAAATTCTTGGCTGTGATTTTACTCTCTGTGCTTAACTACCTTTTTGCTATGACTTGGAATGATATCCTTGGTAGTGTTCTCTCCTGCACTGCCTTTTTGTTAACCTAAAACATATTTCCTGACTGAATGTTTTCGTGATTTAAAGGTACCAAGGATTGTTTAGAGACTACATTGTTGTTTTCTAGCTTGGAGAAGCAACATCAACTTGGGGTGCAGATTCACCAGTATATGTACATGCGTCTCATGGGGGGGAGCTCTTGCACGGGTGTAAGACCATTTTGCTTCTGTCAGTTATAGATTTTAGAGTGATGATTTGCTTAAATTCGTTTCCATGCATAAAATCAACATCTAATGGAGTATTAGCAAATTATTTTACCTTTGTTATTGTAACTGGGAGCTATGAATACCATATCAATAGATTTAGTATATTTTGATTGCATAGTTTCTTTTCTGCTATTTTCTGGAGCTTAAATTCAGCTGAAACTTTACAGAACTAGGGAACACTAATCCATAGAGCTATCCTTTCCTTTGCTTTGTTTTTCCTATAGAACAGAGTAAGCATGATATGAGTAGTGTATACGGAACACATCGCTTAACTGGCCATGTATGTATTTTAATGTATTTGAGACACGGCTAATGTACAAGTTGATTTACATGAGCATGCCCATGTATATTTTCACAACCGGGCCCTTATCTTGCAGATCCTTGAAACGAGCCAAGAACCACTAAATTTGTGTGCTCAGGAACATGCAGATCATGTATGTTTTCTGAAATTAACTTTGGATTATACAAACTTTGTATGTTCCTGCAATTCTGATGTTCAAATGCATGCTTCTGCGATGTGCAAAGCGCTATGTGTGGTGATATGTATGGTTCTGCTGCTTCCGTGCGAAGCATGATCATATATTTTCATTGCCAGGGCTATGTGGGCTGTGGGGAGGGTTTACATTCTCCTCCCCATATTGTGCAAATTATGATTATGCTACCAAAATTCTACCAGAATATTCAAGCCTCATAACTATGTGCTAAACTTCTTGTCAACATAATTTCAGGACCATAATGTCACTTTGGATGCTTCTCCCCAAGATTTGAATCTGGAGCCTGACGCAAGTGTTGCAGGGACGGTTGGATTTTTATTGATAATGCATTTGGAACTAACTCACTCAGCTTTGTCTCTCCTGGGAAGGTAACCTCTTGAGAGTTAATGATTTTGGGTACATGTATAGATAGCATGTTGTAACAAGTATTTTTGATACTCAGCGTGACCAACATTGCTTGTACATATTGTTCAAGGTGTTCTACTTGCAATAACTAACTTCAGCTATAGGCTATTTTTTTGAATTTGGCTTTAAGTTGACCATGTATCTGATGTATGTGTTCATTCATTATGAATTTGATATGTATGATGAATTTTGGATGTGATTTATAAATTTGAAATATTCTTTGAATTTAATTATTTGAATTATGGTAGATATGAATTTGAATTTGATTTTTTATTCAAATTGCGTATTTGTACAGGAAAGGTATGGATATGATGTATCCCTAGGGTAATTTTCAAACATCTGGTAGGGAAAGAGCTCTAGGGAAAGTTGGGGTGGCATAATTTAGATGGACCCCACAATCTTTCCCTAGGGTTTGCGCCCCTTGGTAAAGATGGTTTCCCTAGAGCTTGACTCATGCACTCTAGGGAAAGACCTCTTTCCCGACTATACTACACCTAGGGTTCTTTACCTAGGGCAAGCTCTAGGAAAAGTCTTTCCCTATGGTTTTTTGCATTTCACCTAGGGTATATGGCCCTAGGTAAAACATGGATTTCTAGTAGTGTAAACGGCAGTGCCACATATAAGTTGCACTATCATTATTAACTTTTCATCTTTTGGCTTCAATATTATGAATATGTGTATCACTACGATCGAGATTGAATAAACCATTTATGTTGAGTGTATGACCATAGAAGGTTTTATTCATGTAAATAGAACAACAATTATTCTCTGATTTAAATGAATAACCGTATTGCAATAAACATGATCCAATCATATTTATGCTCAACGCAAACACCAAATAACATTTATTTAGTTCCAATACTAATCCCGAAGGAAAAGGGAGTGTGTGATGGTGATCTTATCAACCTTGGAATCACTTCCAACACACATCATCACCTCGCCCTTAACTAGTCTCTGTTTATTTTGCAAGTCCTGTTTCGAGTTGCTCTTAGCAACTGAACCAGTATCAAATACCGAGGGGTTGCTATAAACACTAGTAAAGTACACATCAATAACATGTATATCAAATATACCTTTGTTCACTTTGCCATCCTTCTTATCCGCCAAGTATCTAGGGCAGATCCACTTCCAGTGACCATTTCCTTTGCAGTAGAAGCACTCAGTTTCAGGCTTGGGTCTAGCTTTGGGCTTCTTTATGGGAGTGGCAACTTGCTTGCCATTCTTCTTGAAGTTCCTTTTCTTTCCCTTGCCCTTTTACTTGAAAGTAGTGGTCTTGTAAACCATCAACACTTGATGCTTTTCTTGATTTCTACCTTCGCCGATTTCAGCATCGCGAAGTGCTCGGGGAGTCATTTTCGTCATCCCTTGCATATTATAGTTCATCACGAAATTCCAGTAACTTGGTGATAGTGACTAGAGAACTCTGCCAATCACTATCTTATCTGGAAGATAAACTCCCACTTGATTCAAGCGATTGTAGTACTCAGATATTCTGAGCACATGCTCACTGGTTGAGCTATTCTCCTCCATCTTGTAGGCAAAATACTTGTCAGAGGTCTCATACCTCTCGACTCGGGCATGAGTCTGAAATACCAATTTCAGTTCTTGGAACATCTCATATGCTCCATGGCATTCAAAACATTTTTAAAGTCCCGGTTCTAAGCCGTAATGCATGGTGCACTAAACTATCAAGTAGTCATCATACCGAGCTTTGCAAAACATTCATAACGTCTGCATCTGCTCCTGCAACAGGTTCGTCACCTAGTGGTGCATCAAGGACATAATACTTCTGTCCAACTATGAGGATAATCCTTGGATCACGTACCTAGTCCGCATCATTGCTACTATCATCTTTCAACTTAGTTTGGTCTAGGAACATATCAAAAATAAAATAGGGGAGCTATACGCGAGCTATTGATCTACAACAACATAGACATGCAAAATACTATCAGGTACTAAGTTCATGATAAATTAAAGTTCAATTAATCATATTACTTAAGAATTCCCACTTAGATAGACATCCCTCTAGTCATCTAAATGATCACGTGATCCATATCAACTAAACCATGTCCGATCATCACGTGAGATGGAGTTGTTTTCAATGGTGAACATCACTATGTTGATCATATCTACTATATGATTCACGCTCGACCTTTCGGTATCAGTGTTCCGAGGCCATATCTGCATATGCTAGGCTCGTCAAGTTTAACCCGAGTATTCTGCGTGTGCAAAACTGGCTTGCACCCGTTGTATGTGAACGTAGAGCTTATCACACCCGATCATCATGTGGTGTCTCGGCACGAAGAACTATAGCAACGGTGCATACTCAGGGAGAACACTTATACCTTGAAATTTAGTGAGGGATCATCTTATAATGCTACCGCCATACTCAGCAAAATAAGATGCATAAAAAGATAAACATCACATGCAATCAAATAAGTGATACGATATAGCCATCATCATCTTGTGCCTTTGATCTCCATCTCCAAAGCACCGTCATGATCACCATCGTCACCGGCTTGACACCTTAATCCCCATCGAAGCATCATTGTCGTATCGCCAACTATTGCTTCTACGACTATCGGTACTACTTAGTGGTAAACAAAAGCAATTACATGGCGATTGCATTTCATACAATAAAGCGACAACCACATGGCTCCTGCCAGTTGTCGATAACTGTTACAAAACATGATCATCTCATACAACAATTTATATATCATCACGTCTTGACCATATCACATCACAGCAAGCCCTGCAAAAACAAGTTAGACGTCCTCTACTTTGTTGTTGCAAGTTTTACGTGGCTGCTACGGGCTTCTAGCAAGAACCGTTCCTACCTATGCATCAAAACCACAACGATTTTTTGTCAAGTGTGCTGTTTTAACCTTCAACAAGGACTGGGCGTAGTCAGACTCAATTCAACTAAAGTTGGAGAAATAGACACCCACCTGTGTGTGAAGCACGACGGCAGAACTAGTCTCATGAACGCGGTCATGTAATGTCGGTCTGCGCCGCTTCATCCAACAATACCACCGAATAAAAGTATGACATGCTGGTAAGAAGTATGACTATTATCGCCCACAACTCTTTGTGTTCTACTCGTGCATATAACATCTACGCATAGACCTGGCTCGGATGCCACTATTGGGAAACGTAGTATTTCAAAAAAATTGCATACAATAACGCAATATTTATCTAGGAGAAGCATTGCAATGAGCGGGGAGAGTGTGTCCACGTACCCTCGTAGAGCGAAAGTGGAAGCATTTAGTAACGCGATTGATGTAGTCGAACGTCTTCGCAATCCAACCGATCAAGTACCGAACGCACTGCACCTCCGCGATCTACACACGTTCAGCTGGGTGACGTCCCTCGAACTCTAGATTCAGCTGAGGCCGAGGGAGAGTTCCGTCAGCACGACGGCGTGGTGACGGTGATGATGAAGTTACCGGCGCAAGGCTTTGCCTAAGCACTACGACGATATGATCGAGGTGTAAAACTTTGGAGAGGGGCACCGCACACGGCTAAAAGATCAACTTGTGTTGTCTTCTGGGGTGCCCCCTGCCCGCGTATATAAAGGAGGGGAGGAGGAGGCCGGCCAACAAGGGGCGCGCCAGGGAGAGGGGAGTCCTACTAGGACTCCAGTCCTAGTAGGATTCGGCCCCACCCTTTTTTCCTTCTAGGAGGGGGAAAAGGGGAAGGAGAGGGAGTAGGAGAAGGAAAGGGGGTGGCGCCCCCTTCCCAAGTCCAATTTGGCCTCCTCCCTTGTGGGAGGCGCACCGGCCCCTTGTGGGCTGGTTAGCCTCCCTCATATGGCCCATAAGGCCCATATCTTTCCCCGGGGGGTTCCGCTAACCTCCCGGTACTCCGGAAAAATGCCCGAATCACTCGGAACCATTCCGATGTTCTAATGCAACCTTCCAATATATAAATCTTTACCTCTCGACCATTTCGAGACTCCTCATCATGTTCGTGATCTCATCCGGGACTCCGAACAAACTTTGGTACATCAAATCACATAACTCATAATACAAATCGTCATCGAACGTTAAACGTGCGGACCCTACAGGTTCGAGAACAATGTAGACATGATCGAGACACATCTCCGGTCAATAACCAATAGCGGAACCTAGATGCTCATATTGGCTCCTACATATTGTACGAAGATCTTTATTGGTCAAACCGCATAACAACATACGTTGTTCCCTTTGTCATCGGTATGTTACTTGCCCGAGATTCGATCGTCGGTATCACCATACCTAGTTCAATTTCGTTACCGGCAAGTCTATTTACTCGTTCCGTAATGCATCATCCCGCAACTAACTCATTAGTCACATTTCTTGCAAGGCTTATAGTGATGTGCATTACTAAGAAGGCCCAGAGATACCTCTCCGACAATCGGAGTGACAAATCCTAATCTCGATCTATGCCAACTCAACAAACACCATCGGAGACACCTGTAGAGCATCTTTATAATCACCCAGTTACATTGTGACGTTTGATGAACACAAGGTGTTCCTCCGGTATTCGGGAGTTGCATAATCTCATAGTCAGAGGAACATGTATAAGTCATGATGAAAGCAATAGCAATAAAACTAAACGATCATTTATGCTAAGCTAACGGATGGGTCTTGTCCATCACATCATTCTCTAATGATGTGATCCCTTTCATCAAATGACAACACATGTCTATGGTCAGGAAACTTAACCATCTTTGATTAACGAGCTAGTCAAGTTGAGGCATACTAGGGACACTCTGTTTTGTCTATGTATTCACACATGTACTAAGTTTCCGGTTAATACAATTCTAGCATGAATAATAAACATTTATCATGATATAAGGAAATATAAATAACAACTTTATTATTGCCTCTAGGGCATATTTCCTTCAATATGCAGCATCAACAAATTGACCTGGCAAAGGTAAAACAGATTTTTCAGGTGCAATGGGAGTGGTGGAGGAGACTGGAAGTGCGGAAAAAGGAACATTCTCATCAAAGACCACATCACGAGAGATGTAGACGCGGTTAGAGGGAACATGAAGATACTTATACCCTTTATGAAGAGAACTATAACCAAGAAACACGCACTGGTTAGACTAAAACTCCAACTTGCGTTGGTTATATGGACGAAGATGTGGCCAACACGCACACCCAAAAACCTTGAGAAAAGTATAATCAGGAATTTCATTCAACAAAAGTTCAAGTGGTGTTTTCATCTGATGGAGTCGTGTAGGGAGTCTGTTAATGAGAAAGCATGCGGTGCAAAACACATCACTCCAAAACTGAAAAGGAACGGAGGCATGCGCAAGCAAAGCAAGACCAGTCTCAACTATATGGCGATGCTTACACTCAGCTACACCATTTTGCTGATGTGTATGAGGACAAGACACATGATGTGTAATTCCAAGCTTATCAAAGAATGCATTGAGGTTGTGATACTCACCCCCAATCGGATTGCACATGAATGATTTTGTGACTGAGCAGTCGCTCAATAAGAGCTTGAAATTGCAAGAAAACATTAAACACATCAGACTTGCGTTTAAGAAGATAAAGCCAAGTGAACCGACTATAAGCATCAATAAAACTGACATAGTAATTGTGACTACTAACAGAGGTTTGGGCATGGCCCCATACATCCAAAAACATAAGTTCAAGCGGTTTATTGACTACACGACTCGACTCAGAGAAAGGAAGCTGATAACTCTTGCCTTGCTGACAGCCATCACAAACTGCATCAACATGTTTATTAGACACAACTGGAAGCTCATGACGATGAAGTACATGGCGAACGATGGGAGTGGCGGGATGACCAAGGCGCGCATGCCAATCTGATGGAGACACACGAACACTGCTGAAAGCACTAGGAGCTGATGGCACATCAAGTGCATAGTGAACATTATTACACAGTCGACCTCTAAGGAGTACGTCCCTCGTGTCCCGGTCCTCCACAAAAAAATGAAAAAGATGAAATTCAGCAAGAACATTATTATCACGAGTAAGTTTAGGAACTAAAATCAAACTACGTGAAATAGAGGGAACACGAAAGGACATTTAAGAAGACGAAATTATGTGGATTGATGGGTAAGAAGTGACGCCTGGCCAAAATGTGAGATGTGCATACCTTCCCCAATAGATGATGATCAGATGATCGTTTATTGTAGTTAATTATGCATGTAATATATAGTTGACTTTGGTGTGTGGAAATGTCATGTGTGTAGTAGCCACCTATGTAATTATGCATGTAATAGTTTATTTTGGTGTGTGCAAATGTCATGTATGTAGTAGCCTCCTATGTAATTTGATGTTTAATTTGGTTATGCAACCATGTCCTTATAAGTGTGTGTATCTGTGTGTGTGTGTGTATGTGTGTGTGTGTGTATATATATATATGTTGTTGTTATGTATGCAATCCCAATGCACAACACACACGTCTTATTAGGAGAAATCGTCTGTGTTATTATCGGTCTTCGCACATATTTCTGATTACAGACTTGTTGATACGTCTCCAACGTATCTATAATTTTTTATTATTCCATGTTGTTATATTATCATTCTTGGATGTTTTACAATCATTTTATAGCAACTTTATATCATTTTTTTGGACTAGCCTATTAACATAGTGCCCAGTGCCAGTTGTTGTTTTTTGCTTGTTTTTTTACTTCGCAGAATATCAATACCAAACGGATTCCACACGCAGCAAAAGTTTCTGGAGATTTTTTTGGACCAGGAGACATCCAGTGGGCCAAAGAAGTACCAGAGGAGTGCCCCGAGGGGGGCACAACCCACCTGGGCGCGCCTGGTGTCGGTGTCAAAACCGGCGGATCTCGGGTAGGGGGTCCCGAACTGTGCGTCTAACGCGGATGGTAACAGGAGGCAGGGGACACGATGTTTACCCAGGTTCGGGCCCTCTTGATGGAGGTAATACCATACTTCCTGCTTGATTGATCTTGATGATATGAGTATTACAAGAGTTTATCTACCACGAGATCGTAGAGGCTAAACCCTAGAAGCTAGCATATGGTATGATTGTTGTTGTCCTACGGACTAAACCCTCCAGTTTATATAGACACCGGAGGGGGCTAGGGTTACACATAGTCGGTTACAAGGGAGGAGATCTACATATCCGTATTGCCAAGCTTGCCTTCCACGCCAAGGAGAGTCCCATCCGGACACGGGACGAAGTCTTCAATCTTGTATCTTCATAGTCCAACAGTCCGGCCAAAGGATATAGTCCGGCTGTCCGAGGACCCCCTAATCCAGGACTCCCTCAGTAGCCCCCGAACCAGGCTTCAATGGCGATGAGTCCGGCGCGCAGATTGTCTTCGGCATTGCAAGGCGGGTTCTTCTCCAAATTCTGAATACCTGTTGAGTAGTGTCCGGCTTCCCATAAATGTTGCACTCCTTGGCTTCCTTGCCTAATAATGGCTATCTTCCACGTGTCGAGCGGATGCGAGAAGCCAGGGCATTTTTACATTTGCCACCCTAGCCATGCGAGTAAATCGTCTATTAAAGAGACGGGGATTCTCAGATCCAGATCACACCAACCTCCCACAGCGAGTATCCATCGGAGCGCGCCCGGAAAAAATCCATTCCAACATGGCCGGCCATCGCAGCTCCTCCTCTCGCTCCCGTAGCCCTAAGCCCGGCAATTGGAAGAAGTGTTCCGTCCCCCACAGCCAATTAGTAGAGTTACAGACCCAGGGATTTCTCCCTCCAGCGTATATGGTCCCCGTTCGAGCCGGGCTCGCCACCTACAATGGCGGGGAGCAAGCGGAGAGCTTTCCCAACCCATCCATGGGGGAGCGGGTATGCCTTGTCCCTTACTTATTAAGAGGGCTTGGATTTCCAATTCATCCGTTCCTCCGCGGGCTCCTGGAGTTCTACGGCCTCCAGCTGCATAATTTTACTCCCGCCTCCATATTGCACATCGCTGGCTATGTCGCCCTTTGCGAGCTGTTTCTGGGCTGCGAAGCTCATTTCGAGCTATGGAAGAGGCTATTCTGCCTCGTACCCCGTACACAGGAGGGGTCAATATATCAAGTGGGCGGAGCCGAGATATGGCGCATCGCCGGGACCGGATACCTGTCCCGTACTCCGAAGAAGACATCCGAAGACTGGCCTTCGGAGTGGTTTTATATGGAGGGCGTCCCCCTTCCGGACCCTATTCGGATGGGTCTTCCTGAGTTCGACAGCGCTCCCTTGAAGAAACACCGCAGCTGGCGCCCTCGGAGCCCTCAAGAGGAAGATAACAGGGAAGTCCTTTACCTCATGACTCGGATATAGACGCTGGCCCAGTCCGGATTGACAGTAATTGAGGTTATGTCAATATGTATAATGCGGGGGGGTGCAGCCACTTCAATATCGGGGACAGCCCATCTGGCACTTCAATGGAGAAGACGATGCTACCCACTGCGGTCGTAAGGGGCCGGACTCCGTCGCTGCTCTAGCGAAGATACTGTCCGATTTATATAAAGGAGAGGAAGAGGAGTTCATCCGCATTAAGCCACGGGATGGATTCTCCATGTACAACCCTCCAAGCTGGGTGAGCTGTCACTTTTTACTCCAGACCTTCCCGCATTCTTTGTCATAAATATTTAACTTGCTATTTCATAGCAAGAGCTGCGAAAAGCTGTGAGGGAGGTCCACAGCCCGCCTCCACAACCAGAGGACCCTGACCGGGTCCTCGACCCCGGACTCGAAGAGGATCCGGACATATTTGTGGGGTTGATTGACAGGATGTTCTATCAATTGAGCTGCGATGATGCCATGGTGGCCATCATAGCTAATTATCCTGGACTACTCCCTGCATCGCATGTAAGTAAAACCAGAGTCCCAACTACCGCACACATATGGTGTCTTACAGGGAAGGCCCTCGGGATGCCATGCCGAACCCACGGTGACTCACCAACAAGCGGCACCGAAGCCGGGTAGGCTTAAAAGGAAGGCGGTCAGGACTGATACGCCGTCGCAGAGGTATGAAACAGAACCCTGCTCCGTGGTTGTCGTCTTAGAAAACATAATAACGTCCATGTTTCCTAGTAGGAAAAACGCTCGCCGGACTATATCCGGAGAGGCTGCCAGTCACGCCTCCACCAGTCGGGCTCCAGAGCCGTACATAGAGGTGGACGCTAACATGGGGCGAACGTCGGATGTTCCTCCTACAGAGGATGCGGATAGGCTATCCGCTACAAATTCCGAAGTGGGGAGCGCTATGAATCACAGGCGTCGCCGGGCCGTACTCCGTGACGCTTGTTTCTCCCAAGAGGCGTTCGATGCCTTCAACTCAGGAGACGCATACATCCATGCTGCTCAAAATGGTCTTGCCAGAGGCACGGACCAATATGTAAAGGATATACGGGTAAGAAAATCTGATAATTATGTATATCAGTAGCCCCTGAGACTTGAAACAGTTGACACAACTGATTTAAGGATCATTATTTGTGCAGGTTCTTATGGAGAAGAATACCCAATTGTCTCAAGAGCTGGAAGAGTGCAAAGCCCAGCTACGGGCCGTAGTTGCCGCAATGAAGGAGTCCGAGAAGGCCCCCTCTGGTAACACTTGTCTCTATCAAAAAGAATGACATGTACCGGTTAGTATGCGGCATGCATGCAAATCTAACAATAGATTCTGCAGATGATCCCGGGGTTAATCCGGAGGTAGTGCAAGGGGATGAGCAACATGCTAAACGACAGTTAAAGGCTGGCGAGCGCGTGCTTAAGCAGGTTAGGCGGGAGAAAAACGATCTCCAAGATGCCAATATCCGGCTGAGTGTTGAACTGAAAGATGTTCGGGCCCAACTTGCTGACTCCGTAAAGGAGAATAAGAGGCTTCGACGCGGCATTTTTAGTAAGTGCTTGAACGAACTTTTTATTGAGTTCGGCGAAGAAACCGGCTAACAGAGTTATATCTGTAGGTATGCTGACGGGTCGTCCCGCAGAGGAAATGCCCGGGTCTGCAGGTGATCTTCTGCCCGAGCTCTCACAACTGCACGAACAAGTTCGGCAGGTGATGCAGGGCATTGCCTAAGCCTTGTGGCCATCCGCCTCCCTGCCAGGAGGCATGGGGGAGCTTGTGGAGAAGCTCAAGGGAGCGCGGCGGCGCTTCCGATTATGGAAGATATCAGCCTGCCGACAAGGTGCGAGGGAAGCCTGGGCCATGGAGAAGACGCGATATACCAAGGCTGACCCGAACCACATGGCCGAGGTCGGACCTGTGGGGCCGATGGGAAAGAGATCCCCGTCAGTTTGGTGTATGACCAAGTAGAATTAGCCGCAAAGTATTCCCAACAGGATTGTAGGCTAGATAGCCTGTTGGATGGTATAGAAGAAGAATTTAGTCAGTCTAAGTGACTGTGTACTTCAAGTGACATGTATTGTCCCTAGCCGGATTGTAAATCATTTGTCATGGCGGACCTTTTCGCTTCAACCTCTGGACCCGACAGTCCGGAGTGTATCCGAATACCCGCTCAGTTATGAAAAAACCGGGGTACGCGTGGAAACCAGGCGTAGGGGCCATAAGTGCTTGAACAGACAAGTACCCAACTAGCTATGTTATATTACATGGATAGTAAGAAACATCTTCCAGGGAGAATAGTTCCGTTAGGGGTTCCTTTCCCTGGGTACGCATGCCCTAATATGCATGTCCGAGCTGTGAAAAGAGATGCAGGATATAAACATATGGGGGCATGTATTACAATAAATAAGGATCATCTTTTGTTCACCGACCGAGTATTCCCTTAGAACGCTAGCTTTCGGCTTCACCCAGTCTGAGGTACACATCCGGCTGACCCGGCAGTAACAATCGCAGAGGTGCTCCCCTTATGCCCTAGCCGAATTAACGGGAACGTAGGGCATAAACACAAGAGCCAGGCAACCCAGCTTGGCCAAAACTTAAGTCATATCGATGCATATAATGGCGAAAAAAGGTACATGTGGAAGAATAACACATGTGTGGGGCATATAGCCCGGAAAATAGTTATATTAAGCTTCTGTATAAGAAGCCCCCAGGTATAATGAGCGCGGCTAGCGCGTCAAGATTGTGTAGTCAAGACACATTTTAGCCTTTGAAGGCCTTGAAGCAAAAAAGGAAGGGAAGAAAGAGAGAAAGAAAGAAAAGACAGATAACGAATATATATAAAAATTGACAGAGGTAAGGAGACGAACACCGAGTCCGGCACTAGGCATAGAACCTTAGGAGTCTGGCTGCATTCCACGGGTTTGGCTCGAGTCGACTGTCCGATGCATCCCGCAGACGGTACGCTCACCGGCCAGAACTTGGTCGATAACGAAGGGACCTTCCTATTTGGGCTTGAGCTTGTTCTTTTTCTTCTCCAGTAGGCGTAGAATGAGTTCGCCAACATTATAAGTTTTGGCCCGTACTTCTCTGCTTTGATACCTTCGAGCCTGTTGCTGATAGAATGCGGAGCGGGCTTTTGCCACGTCACACTCCTCCTCCAGGGCATCCAAACTGTCCTGCCGATCAAGCTCGGCTTCTTTCTCTTCATACATGGGCACTCGAGGTGAGTCATGAATTATGTCGCAGGTTAGTACCGCCTCTACGCCGTACACCATAAAAAACGGTGTGTATCTGGTACTGTGATTCCGCGTGGTCCGCGGCCCCCATAGTATGGAGTCGAGCTCCTCTACCCTGTGTGTATCAGATTCCTTCAAGGATCGCACTAGTCTGGGTTTAATGCCGCTCATGATAAGACCATTTGCTCGCTCGACTTGATCATTAGTTTGCGGGTGATAGACAGAAGCATAATCGAGCTTGATGCCCATGTTGCTGCACCAAAGTTTTACCTCATCGGCTGTAAAGTTCGAGCCGTTATCGGTGATGATGCTGTGGGGGACGCCATAACGGTGTACAACCCCGGATATGAAGTCTATCACTGGTGCCAATTCGACCGTTTTAACTGGTTTGGCTTCTATCCATTTGGTGAATTTGTCCACCATGACCAATAGGTATTTTTTATTATGGCTTCCCCCTTTAAGGGGTCCGACCATATCAAGCCCCCAGACCGCAAAGGGTCAAATAATGGGGATTTTTTGGAGAGCGGTAGGCGGCATATGGCTTTGGTTTGCAAAAAGCTGGCAACCGACACAACGTTGGACGAGGTCCTGTGCGTCTGCTCGGGCCGTCGGCCAGTAGAAACCTGTACGGAAAGCCTTGCCTACAAGGGCCCGAGCTGCGGCGTGGTGGCCGCCAAGTCCAGCATGAATTTCTGCCAAAAGTTGCCATCCTTCCTCTTCGGAGATGCACCTTTGAAGGACTCCGGTAGCCTTTTCTTATAAAGCTCTCCCTCGTGGACCTTGTAGGCTTTAGACCGCCGCACAATGCAACGTGCCTCGTTTTGGTCCTCGGGTAGTTCCTGCCTAGTTAGGTAGGCCAGGAATGGTTCTATCCACGGGGCGATGACAGCCATTATCACGTGGGCGGAAGGTGTTATTTCGGTGGCAGAGCCTCCGATTATGTCAGAGTGTTCGGTATCTGGTGTTGTGGCCGGGTCTGGACTATTGTAACCGGTCTCTCCTTCCCATACCACGGATGGCTTAAACAACCTTTCCAAGAAGATATTAGGTGGGACAGGGTCGCGCTTAGCGCCTATGCGGGCGAGGATATCCGCCGCCTGATTGTTTTCCTGGGCCACATGGTGGAATTCAAGCCCCTCGAACCGAGCTGACATTTTGAGGACGGTGTTGCGATAAGCCGCCATTTTTGGATCCTTGGCATCAAAGTCTCCATTTATTTGAGATATTGCGAGGTTCGAGTCCCCACGCACCTCTAGGCGTTTAATGCCCATGGAGACTGCCATCCGGAGACCATGTAACAGGGCCTCATATTCTGCTGCGTTATTGGAGTCTGTATATAGTATTTGGAGTACGTATTAGACTGTAGCTCCGATGGGGGATGTCAGTACGACGCCAGCCCCCAGACCAGCCAGCATTTTATAGCCGTCAAAGTGCATAATCCAATTGGAGTACGCGCCGTACTCTTTAGGGAGTTCGGCTTCCGTCCATTCGGCGATGAAATCAGCCAGTACTTGTGACTTAATGGCTTGCCGTGGTTTGTATATTACGTCGAACGGGAGGAGCTCAATAGCCCATTTAGCAATCCGACCCGTGGCCTCGCGGTTGTTTATTATGTCGTTGAGTGGTACTTCAAAGGCCACCGTAATTGAACACTCTTGAAAGTAGTGTCGTAGTTTCCGGGATGCCATGAAGATCGCGTATACTATATTTTGATAATGTGGGTACCATGATTTGCATGGAGTGAGGACAGTGGATACATAGTATACCGGCTTTTGAAGCGGGAACTTATGTCCGTCCATCTCTCGTTCGACGACGAGCACTGCGCTTACAACTTGGTGTGTTGCCGCTATATATAGCAGCATTGGTTCGCCGACGGTGGGTGCGGCCAAGATTGGGTTTGTGGCCAAAACGTCTTTTATTTCTTCTAATCCGGCCGTGGCCGCATCCGTCCACTCGAAGTGTTCGGTGCGTCGAAGAAGGCGATAAAGAGGCAGTGCCTTTTCTCCTAATCGGGAGATGAAGCGGCTTAAGGCAGCCACGCATCCAGTTAGTTTCTGGATTTGCTTGAGGTCTGTCGGGATGGCCAACTGTGACAGAGCTAGGATTTTAGCCGGATTTGCTTCGATTCCTCTGTTGGAGACGATGAAGCCTAAGAGCTTTCCGGTGGGCACGCCGAAGACGCATTTTTCCGGATTGAGCTTAATGTCGTATGTTCGGAGATTGTCGAACGTGAGCCTCAAGTCCTCTATTAAGGATTCGACGTGTCTGGTTTTAATGACCACATCGTCTACGTATGCCTCCACTGTTTTGCCAATCTGTGTCTCCAAGCATGTCTGAATCATGCGTTGATAGGTTGCACCGGCGTTTTTGAGCCCGAAAGGCATGGTGTTAAAACAGAAGGGGCCGTATGGGGTGATAAATGCCGTTGCGGCTTGATCGGACTCCGCCATCTTTATTTGATGGTATCCGGAGTATGCGTCGAGGAAACACAATGAGTCGTGTCCTGCGGTAGCGTCGATAATTTGATCGATGCGAGGGAGGGGGAAGGGATCCTTTGGGAAAGCCTTATTAAGGTCCTTGAAGTCGACGCATAGGCGCCAGGATTTGTCCTTCTTTGGTACCATCACCAGGTTTGCTAGCCAGTCCGGATGTTTTATTTCTCGAATGAATCCGGCCTCCAGTAACTTGGCTAGCTCCTCTCCCATAGCTTGTCGCTTAGGCTCAGAGAAGCACCGCAGAGTTTGCTTGACCGGCTTGAATCCTTTTAATTAGAATGTTAAGGCTATGCTCGGCCAGCCTACGTGGGATTCCTGGCATGTCTGAAGGATGCCAGGCGAATATGTCCCAATTCTCGCGCAAGAACTCCCGTAGTGTGGCATCTACTGTGGGGTTTAACTGTGCCCCGATGGATGCTGTTTTTGTAGGGTCCGTTGGATGGACTTGGAATTTGACTATTTCATCCGCTGGTTTAAAAGAGGTGGACTTGGATCTTTTGTCAAGTATCACGTCGTCCCTGTCCACTGTGGAGCGCAGCGCAGTTAATTCCTCGGCCGCGAGGGCTTTGAATAACGCCTCGAGGGCCAGTGCGGCTGTTTTATTTTTGGCGCGGAGTGCTATGTCCGGATCGCTAGTTAGAGTGATGATTCCATTGGGCCCGGGCATTTTGAGCTTCATGTACCCGTAATGGGGTATAGCTTGGAAGATCGTGAATGCCTCCCGCCCTAGAAGGGCGTGGTATCCGCTATTGAACGGGGCCACTTGGAATGTGATTTCTTCGGACCTATAATTCTCCAGTGTGCCGAATGC
The DNA here is from genome assembly GCF_018294505.1 of Triticum aestivum. Classification (NCBI taxonomy): domain Eukaryota; kingdom Viridiplantae; phylum Streptophyta; class Magnoliopsida; order Poales; family Poaceae; genus Triticum; species Triticum aestivum. The sequence continues at coordinate 24,565,626 of NC_057811.1, read as the reverse complement.
CACATCTAGTGTGATTTTCCCAGCACATCGTGCCTCCCGACTAGGGATGATTCCTCAGAAGGTCGTGCCGCTTTGCTCAATGCGGCTTCTGTCTATTTCCATTTTTCGAAGAGTCTCCTCATAGATGAGGTTTAATCCGCTGCCGCCGTCCATGAGCACTTTAGTAAGCCGGAAGCCGTCCACAATTGGACTAAGGACCAAGGCGGCTGGTGCTCGGGCTGTTCGGAATTTAGGTTCGTCACTGGCATTGAAGGTGATAGCCGTATCGCTCCATGGATTTATTGCTGCCACGTGGCAGACTTCGGCAAGGCTGCGGAGTGCTCGCTTACGCCTATTATTTGAGGCGAAGGTCTCGAAGACTGTCAATACTGTATTGTTGTTCTCCACAGGATGGTGCTCTGCGGTATTGTTGATGAGGAGATCCTCACCGCTCTTGGCCACCTGCCGGAGTACCCAGCATGCTCTAAGGCTGTGTGTTGGCAGGGTATCCGCTGTAACGTGAATTTTGCATGGTCCATTAAGCCATCCCTCCAATACGGTTCCATGCGCTGTAGTGGGCTTTTGCTTCTTTGTAATTGAATCGGGTGACTTATGAGAGTGCACCCTTTTAGTTCGGCCTGGGGGTTTTGTCAGAGCCGGAGGATCCCAAAATTTTGTTTGGGTTTTCCAGGCGCTTTCCATCGCATAGTACTTCCGTACTATGGCCGCCAAGTCAGCGAAGTGTGCTATGTCACCGCGACTTATGGCATTGAGGATTCCCCTGTCCGTGCAATTTTTGCAAAAGAATGAAATTGCGTCTTCCTCGCGACAGTCCTTAACCTTGCTCATTACAAGGAGGAATCTGGCCCAATAGTGGTGTACTGTCTCTTGGGGCTCTTGTCTAATGTGGGAAAGATCGCTTATATCTCGGTGGGTGGGTGGATTTAAGTCCGAACCTTGACCCGATCTGAGACCCAGGGGCGGAGGAGTTTCCGATTTTAGAAGTTCGGGCTCCGGGATGTTGCCCAATAGGTCTCGTTCGCTGCCTGATTCTAGGTTCAGGGTTTGGGCCATGTCCTCCCGTAGACGGGTATCCGGCTCGGAGAGCTCGGGAATCCGGACATAGTTTGTCCTCAAGATAGAGGAAGAGTCGCCGCATTGCTCCTCCACCACCGCTATCTGATGGGTGACCGGCGGGGAGTTAATCTCCCTTTGGTCGGGTTTAAGCCCGATCTGATCATAGTCCGTAGCGACTCCCAAGGCGGCGATGCGATCCAAGAGCTCGTTCAAGGAAGAGAGCTCCATTGGATCCAACTGCTCGGCGAATTCCGAGCCGACGTGGAGGCTGTTTTCGATGACCCGAGAAGTCACCATCGACGCAGCGGTCGAACGGGCGGTCACGATGAAACTGCCTAGTCGGAGAGTTTGGCCTACAGCCAGGGCTACCCCAGAGGTGATGTTGTCCTTGACAATGAGATGAGCCATCCAGCCTTATGATGACGGCACAGTGGAACTCTCAATGAAAGCACCAATGTCGGTGTCAAAACCGGCGGATCTCGGGTAGGGGGTCCCGAACTGTGCGTCTAAGGCGGATGGTAACAGGAGGCAGGGGACACAATGTTTACCCAGGTTCGGGCCCTCTCGATGGAGGTAATACCCTACTTCCCGCTTGATTGGTCTTGATGATATGAGTATTACAAGAGTTGATCTACCACGAGATCGTAGAGGCTAAACCCTAGAAGCTAGCCTATGGTATGATTGTTGTTGTCCTACGGACTAAACCCTCCAGTTTATATAGACACCGGAGGGGGCTAGGGTTACACAGAGTCGGTTACAAGGGAGGAGATCTACATATTCATATTGCCAAGCTTGCCTTCCACGCCAAGGAGAGTCCCATCTGGACACGGGACGAAGTCTTCAATCTTGTGTCTTCATAGTCCAACAGTCCGGCCAAAGGATATAGTCCGGCTGTCCGATGACCCCCTAATCATGGACTCCCTCACCTGGGCACCCAGGCGCGCCCTGGTGGGTTGTGCCCACCTTGGTGGCCTCCCGCACCGCCTCTTCTCCCTAGAAATTCTCAAATATTTCAAAACCCCCGAGGTAACCCTAGATCAGAAGTTCTGCCGCTGCAAGCCTCTGTAGCCACGAAGAACCAATCTAGACCCCATTCTGGCACTCCGCCGGAGGGGGAAACCATCACCGGTGGCCATCTTCATCATCCCGATGGCTACCATGATGAGGAGGGAGTAGTCCACCCTCGGTGCTGAGGGTTTGTACCAGTAGCTATGTGTTTAATCTCTTTCTCTCATGTTCTTGAGATGGCACGATCTTGATGTACCGCGGACTTTGTTAATATAGTTGGATCATATGGTGTTTCACCCTCTCTATCTTGTTGTGAATTGAGTTTTCCCTTTGAGTTTTCGTTTTATCGGATTGAACACTTGTATGGATTTGAGAGCACTTGATATATGTCTTGCATATGAATACCCGTGGTGACAATGGGGTATTATCTTGATTCACTTGAGATATGTTTTGGCACTCAACTCGTGGATTCCCGAGGTGACACTGGGGTAATCTATGCATAGGGGTTGATGCACGTTCTCGTTTTTTGTTTCTCCGGTAGAAATCTTGGGGCACTCTTTGAGGTTCTTTGTGTTGGATTGAGTATTATAATTCTGAATTTGTTTTGGTGTTATTTTAGTACGAACTCTTGATAGATCGATCGGAAAGAATAAGTCGGTGTTATTTTAGAACGAACTCTTGATAGACCGATCGGAAATAATAACTTGGTGTTATTTTACTACGAACTCTTGGATAGATCGATCGAAAAGAGTAGCTACAAACAACTTCTTCTTATATTCTCCACTAGATAAGAACTTTGGAGTGATTCTTCATCGCACTTTGAGGGATGGTTATATGATCCAATTAGATTAGCATTGTTGAGAGATTGCACTAGCGAAAGTACGGACCCTAGGCCTCATTTTCAAGCATTGGATACATTGTTCATCCAATTCCGAACAAGCCTTGGATGGTCGGTGACTGTGGCAACTATGCTCAACGAGCCTTCGACGAGGACATGTTGGACGCTAAAAACCTGCATCTGGATCTCTTTCGCCATTTGGAACCGCTGGACCGGAGGGCTATGGTTTGGAGAATTAGGATTTAGATGGCTAGTCGAACTGAAGAAGATGATTATTCAAAGGGGCTTCGGAATTACTCCAGGAGGATGTGAAGAGGTTAAAACAATGTGAATGCAGTGTGGTTTGGATGCAAATGAAGATGAAGGAGTAGTGAAGAAGTCGAGGAAAATCGGTTCCCGATGGAGAAGTAAATGGGAGAAGTGGCCTGCAAGCAGTTGATTAGACGGCTAGGTTGACTAAACGAAAAGGCTATGCGGGTAGATTGAGGAGTGGTACATGTCCCTGTACGTGCCCATCCTTCTAGCGGTACATGTGCCACTGGCTAGTTGAGGTCACTCTTTCGAATCACCGTGGCTAGACATTTTATGATTCCTTTTTATTTCTGCACCCCTCTTGACAGGATGAACGAGGGAAGGCCGTATCTGCAAATATGGATAGGAGTGCGGGTAAATTGTCCTAGTTTCCTTCCTATCTGTTAGATATAGATCGGACGGCCTATATTACAGGATGGCTGGCACACCATCATCACCAACTCTGCTTTTTATAAGAGTAGAGATATTTTTATCACATATAGGAGTAATACATATTTAGAGAGTTAAATCATCGACCTAAAACTACGGGAATGACTTATTCACCGAGACGGAGGTAGTACTACTCATGTTCCTACTACTCCTACTAGTAGTAGTAGTACAACTATGGTACACTTGATGGTCAAAATATTATTCATCTGGCCCTCACAATGAACTGACAAGACCCTGCACCCGAGGTGACACCAGTCCAGGCGGCGTGTTCGAGTTACCAAAGTCAGCCTCACCTTGTGCATTGTGCAGTCACTGTCACCACTGCTGTATAGCATGCCTTGCCTCGTCTCCCTCTCCCCTAGCACCACTCCATCTCCGTCTCGCCGGAGATCCTAAGGTCACTCTTCATCATCTCATTGTGCCCCCGCGTACCCTCGCCTCGCTCGCGTCCCCAGTACCACTATTCCCTCGCTAGCCGCTCCAGCACCGAGAGCCTCCTCCCCCGTAAATCAAGCCCCCAAAAACCCCACCTTCCAAACTCCACCATGGCCGAACGCGAACCGCGCAACATCCATATGAGCCGTGATTGGAGCAATCTCCCCAGTGACATCCTCGACCTCTGTTTTTCGTGTATGGATATGTTGAGCGCCCTGCGACTGGATGCATGCTCGAGGGACATGCACACGACCATCGTCGAAGTGAGGCCTAAGCTTTTCAAGACACCCTGCTTGCTGCTATCTGGTCTTGCGAGATTTTCTCGCCATGATACGGAGGCATACATGATGCCCCTCGACTTCAATCGGATCTCCATTAGCCGAAACTTCTTTGCAGGTATGTAGTGGGTCGCCGTGCATCATTTCCCTCGACTTCGATCCGATCACCATTTCCCGAAACTTCTTGGCAGGTATGTACTGGGTCGGCATGAACTCCCACTGGATGGCTGCCCTCAGAGAAGACGGGAAAAAGTTGGTGCTCGTGAACTTCCGGACCTCCCATGAGATTATCCTTCCTCCGTTGGATAATACAGAGTTTTACCATCGCGGTCCAAGTCATCTAGATTACAACGTCAGTTGGGCGGACCTTGTTTTGCAAAAGATTGTAATCTGCCAAGTGCCCACACGACATGCGGATTACACAGACTTCAAGCTAATTGCCTTATTCGACCGCGGACTCGCCTATCTTTACGCCGGTGCCTTCTTTAGATGGAGACAACTCAGCTCGCAGTGGATCATCGTCAAAGCTGATACACACTTCTGTGATGCTATTGAACACAATGGCATCATCTACGCGATCGACAAAGAAGATGGCACCACGTATTGCTGGGACGGCGCGTGTAAGTTGTTTCCGTCTGATGTTAATGATGACGGAAAGACACTGTTTGAACTTTTTGTGATGATTGGCATATCCCTGTTTGAGCAGAAATTGAGTAGAACTATGGCAATGTATTAGAGACGCCGTAAATCAACTATATTTGGAATGAGTTAATTCATGCGATTGTGACCATGTCATTACAGTCAATTTGTACCCCTGAATAATCAAATGGTTAGGAACATATTGATATTCTCCTTATTTTATAGTAATCTATATACTACTAAATATGAGTGTGTATCAATGGCCATGTTAGTTTCCTCATTTTCATGATGTAGAAACATGCATCACACTGTTGGTTTCATCTAACCATACATTAGGGAAGTAAATGTGCATATGGAGAACTCTATATTTGGAAGTAGTGAAATCATGTAATGCTTACCATGTGTACATACCTATGTTCGCCCTTCAACAATCAATGGCTAGAATAATATGCTCACAAAAATTTTGCCCACAGAACATGAGTATATAACAATGCATGGTCTGTTAGTTTCCTTGAAGAATTTGTTTGTGAAGACAAAACATGATTACATAACATGCATGACATGGTAGTTTCCTGTGAAGAATCGATTGTGAGATAACATGAGTATAACCATGCATGGCACTTCTATATTTTTGAACCCAGTATACATTTCCCTATATTTTCCTCCTAGTTCCAACAGGGACATATCAATGTTGTTTCTTGCATTATCCTACTCATACTCTGAACAATGCTGATCTTACATTAACAATGTCTGTCCTTTTTGACATGATGCAGTGTCCCTACAGTTACTGCCCTTTGTAATCACACCACCTTTGCCAAAAACAGGGAAGCACAACTGGTTCCTCGCTCGATCAGACAAGTCTGACAAAAGACTGATGATCATTCGGACACATGAGCCAGAAAAGTTATATTGCAAAAACCCCACTGTATACAAGCACCGTGAAATACATGAGTATCCGGACAGTGGCTGTTACGTCTATGAGCAGGATACCAGCTTGTTGGGGCCTTCAGGATTTTTGAGTTGGAGGCGGGTAAACAGCCTTGGTTCACACTCTCTGTTTCTCGGACTCAATTATCCGATTAACCAGGAGATCACCGTTGGCAAGGACCTTGATGGCAGAGAGGCTTTGTTTGCTATGGAAAACTGTGTCTACACGGCAAGCCCTAGGAGTTCGGGAGCAAACTCCCCTAATTGTCAATGATACAGCCTGCAGCCAAAAGAAGGTGAGAATGACAAAGGCATCTAGATTAACTTTGATGCTTGGATGTGTCGAGTCCGGCAGGCAGTGATGTGGTTCAAGCCTTCAGGTTGATAGGTAATTGGGCTGTTGCGTCGAAAGAGTGGAGTACTGGTGTCTCCGGATCACTGGTGGCTGAAGCGGGGCTGCAAATTATGATGGTGTTAGATCATCCCTCTTCGAATAACTTGTTGTCTTTGTTGCTTGTTCTGGACGGGTAGTTCTCTCTTTTGTTATGCATATTCCTTGTCATTTGGTCATCCTCGTCTATGTCACTCTTACTATGTAATAGTTGCCTCTATTTAGAATGTCACTGGATCACGAGAGTCTGAGCGCTGCAGATGGGTGCGTTTTTGGTGGTGTAGCAAGAATTCTTATGAAATATCATGTCTTGCTGTTTATGTCAGTAGTAGTCACTAGTCAGCGTTTGAATGTTGTATATATTGTTGTTTCGAACTGCTTATTGTCTCGAACTGCTGGTGGGCTAAATGAGGGCATCACCATTCTCCAGTGTTCAGAGTATATCTCCTTTTTTCAAGTTACTAGCAAGATGCCCGTGTGTTGCACGGAACATCAAGATCTTGTGGGAGAAAAGGATGAACGTGGGAAGGCCTTATCTGCAAATGTCAAGAGGACTGCGGGTAAATTGTCATAGTTTCCTACCTATCCATTAGATATAGATCGGACGGCCTATATTGGAGGATTACAGGCACACCATCATCACCAACTCTGCTTTTTATAAGAGTGTAGATAGATATAGATAGATAAGTTGAGCTCAGTGTCTTTTCGATGGTGTACACTTTTTTGGGCCAGTGAGGTGTCGTTGAATATGGGCCGAGTAGTAACGCAATGCCAAATAGGTCAATTATGATTCTCAGGCTGGGCTCTCAAAAGATCCTCAAAAAAAGGCCGGGCTCTCAAAAAAAGAAAGAATTGGGACTCTTGCGCACTGACATGTGGGCGCCACCGGTGTTTTCGTGCGCTTGCACGCCAAGAGCATATTGGCGCGTGTTCGAAATTCATGCTACCTTTTCATCCCCAATCTCCCGCCCCTCCCCCACCTCTGGAATCTCGATTCCTACTCCAGTTCCCCCAAATCCCCCTCATGTACTCCCTGTACTCAAGCACACTATCATGTCGCCGGTCAACGCGGATCTCCGAGCCAGAGAACCTGAGCTCTATCCTGCCTTCGGGCACTGCGTGCTGTCGCTCAATAGTGGCATGACGGCGCTTGACGACCGGTTTCCCGGCAAAGTGCTGATGGTAACCATCAATGGCGACCGTCCTCCCGTCACGCCGGACGACCTTGTCAAAGCTCTTGGCATTGCGCACGACATCCAAATAAGTGACTTGCTCGTCGAAGTCTGTCCGTCACTGACTGATTTCTTTGTCAGGTTCCGGACAACTTTCGACTATAGTCGTGTGTTCGAATCTTCCCGGCGTTTGTTCTGCGATGGCGCGTTGGTGAGCTTTGATCGGTGGCACCCAGGATGGGGCTAGGTGCCCTATGAGCTTGAGTTTTTAACAAAGCTTACCTTCCACGGCATGCCTCAACGTGCTTGGAACAGCGAGTCCATGAATGAGCTTATCAACGACCTTGGAGGTGAGCTCGTAAGTATGTTTGTTCCTCCAGACAGCTAGGCTCTGATGGTTATGGCATGGATGAAGAAGCCGATCCACCATACCGAAGGTGATTGGTGTTGAGATACGGTGCAGGAACCGGGGTTGTACTATTCGTCACCACCAAGGCCGCCGCGTACCATGTTAGGGATGTACCTGTAACGAGTGTTCGTGCATGTCGAAGAAGTGGTCAATCCATCAATCGAAGTCCTGCCGCATCTGGTGCCCGGGTCCATCGACGACGTCCATTACAGGAGTCAACGTCAGACTTACCCTGTGTTGCTTGGAACGATGGATGGCACAAGGCCTACTCCATCGCGCGGCGGAGGCCACTGCTTCTTTCGGAGAAGAGGCAGGGTTAGCTGCCTGGATGTGCTCTAATTTGAGGTAACAACTGAATCTTGTCAGATACTAGTTAAATCCGAGCTATAGGTGTGAAGCGCTGATGTGCCAGTACATTTGATTGTGACCTGTTCTATTTTTTTACCTGAACTTTTTTTAGAAAGGGTTGTACGTCAACTTAATGTTCTAGCAAAACTTATATATTTTGTTGTCTGTCTGTTTTCTTTGCACAGCATTCAAGATATTTCCCCATCATTGATAAAGACGATGAACCGTTATGTACGAGTTCGTTGGTTTCAACATAGCCCTACCCGTAGTGATCCACTACTTCCACCCTGATTGTGTCACCTGCGTGAAATTTTTTTATGCAAGTTCAGTGTGCTATGATGTTCTATATGATTGTGTCAACTATATAAGTTTTTACTGAGCATCATCAATGCATATGGCTGAAAGATGTATTTACGAGCATCGACCGATGGGTCTCTCTCTCTCTCACACACACACACACAAAACACACACACACACAGACACACGCACAAGTGGGACCCGTTGAATTATTTCTTTGCTCGTGACAACTTTTAATTAGGTTCCACTGTACTCTAACTTTTTTCATAAGTTATTAATTGAGCTCAGTGACTTCAAAAAGTTGTACAGAAGCCTTGTTTGGGCCTTTCCGGCGTCGCTGAATGTGGGCTGAGTAGCCATGTAAGGTTGTACTGTACTACACATGCCTTTTTTTTAACCATCAGCAATGCAACTGCGCCGACAGTTGTACACAATCAGGGTCAACTTGTAATTCTCCGCCCCGCTGGGCTGCAAATCTTTCCTAGGAGGGATGCATTAGGCTTAACAAGAAAACGGGATTTAAGAAATAATAAATGGGATGTAATTATAAAAACTGGGCAGTAACTATAGAAAAATGCACCAAACACATAATTAGTTTAAAAATATATTATTTTGGAATTTGGAATTTTTAATTTCATTACTTGTTGCGCGCGCAGTATTTCGTTGGATTTTTACGTAATACAAATTTATTTTGAAATTATATTTAATCTGACTAGAAATTTTGGGATAAAAATATTTCGGATCCCATCAAAATGCGGGAAATTTTATTGAATTCTGGTTTGAGCAGTTGGTTGAAATTATTAATCGTTGTCCTAGCTAGAAAATGGGTTGTACTTTTAACAAACTGTAAATGGGCTGTAGTAAATTGCATTAGAATTCAAAAATGGGTTGTACATTATTACAAATCGCAAATGGGCTATATGTTCTCTGCCACACTGGGCACCCTGGCTCAGAGCAACCGGTTTACCTTGCATTGCCAGCCCAGAGATCATGTCTTCTGACAACACACAATATTTTGGTACAGAAAACAACCGCTTTATTGATACTAGAGGAACATAGTTCGATATTACATCAAGTTGAGAGGCCAAGCGGCACACACGGTGCGGCTGAAAAATATGTACATTATTTAGTGAACATAGAGGGGCCTTGATCACGATAACTACGCGGCAGCGGAACGACGACGAAGCGGGACTCCATAGCACAGGGACACCAATGTGGACACGATCTAGACTCGGGCAGCACTCTGATCCAACGAAACTTTCCTGAAATCTGGCATGACACGCCAAGTAAGTACAATGAATGTACTTGCAAGCTCACAACAAGCATAAACATAATGACAGACAATATCATGATATTTATTCAGATTATCATCAATGCAAAATCATACTAGGGATGCAGTGAACATAATCTCGTGCCTCAAGTCCATCGGACTTGCTCACCAAATGGGTTACCTCGTAACCAAATGGTGATCTTTCTCAGATCACAAACGGACCAACACTTTGGTCCCCGGAACCAACACTTTGGTTCCCCTCATCAACAAACGAAACCAACACTTTGGTTCCCATCATCAACATAGTTCCTCAACCATCATCTTTCCAACAGTGCGATGTGATTAACATTAGTGTGCATGATTATCAAAATTTTGATCCATGGTGTGACCTACTTCCGAGTTGTGTCCGTAACCGAGGATGTGGCTATCGATAGATTAAATATACTCTGCAGAGGTAGCGCACTTTACCCACACCACGGAATCCATGGCCTCGCACTCCCATTCGGGTGGACCAATGGCATTCCGACGGAACCCTCCTATTGCCATGACACTCTCCCGGCCACTCCGACCAACACCCCCTTGGGGTTCAGTCCTGGGTGGCCCCATGCCTACACAAGGCATCACGGCCACCGTCGTGGCAAAACGGCCACCGTCGTGGCAAAACGTAAACGGTCCCAAACGGGAACAAGGTACCATAACAACAAACGGGCACATAAGGTTATGTCTGCTTACCGGGCCAGGGTAACGCACGCCCATCACCTTCCCTCGTTGGAGGCACCGACCAGAGGCATGACAACAGACCGAATAAAGGCCTTCCCATAAAGGCAAATGTGGTTGCACTGGGAAAAACTTGCTTCAGTGGCACCATGACCTGATCAACGATATGTTCAAGTTGAGTTATTATCAGGTTTAACTCAAAGTAAAAATAACCGGTGTCATGACATGCCATGAAAATGCAACCTTACATTATGTAGCACATAATATCGGAAATAAATGGATCAACCTCATCAAGAATTTCACTAACCATAATCATCAGCAAACTCATACCACTTCTCTGGTTATTATAACTAGCATTGTGACCCGCGCATTTGCGCGGCTAGATTTGCAATACATATTTTCATATCTTGGAATTTTTTTACACCTATGTTATTTCATTTGATTTGTCGCTAAAGCAATATTTATATAGAAAGTTATAACCAAAATGTGTAGCATCAAAATACATGATTAAATTGCAGCCTTAATATTTCCATCATCATAAAGATTCGGATGTGTGACAATGAAATACCAAAGGAATCACGGTCTATGTCCTACCATGCCAAACGACATACTATCATACTAATGTCCTTTTTCTGATTTCATACATTTATCTTCGCACTCAATGTTTTTGGGATTATTCACTAAGAAAATCTAAAGATTAACGACATGTAACTGTACCTTTTAGTATGTTCCAGCCATTTATATGCTTCCTTTGTCATTTCATCTTAATGCAATTTTCTTTATGTCATCCCAACCTAAACTAATAGGATCTCCTCTACTACGCAATCATGTCTTATATTTTTTTCTCTACCTGTAGTTGTCCCTCTGGCCAAATGTATTGAATATATACTTGTTGTTTCATAGCACTGATATAGTTGTTGGAAATATGAGCAAATTACTACGAGATTTAATCCGAATAAGTAGAAGATAAATCATGACTACAGTAGCAGAGATTAAACTAATCATGCGAACTAGCATAGCAGATGAATAGATCACATCTAGGGCACATACTAGAAACATGAATTCTACCATGATCTCGAACAGGAAGGATAGAATCACATACGGTGCAGCGGGAGTAGCACCGCCGGCGTTGACGTTGTCGCCCATGTCGTCGAGGATGAGGTTGCCGAGGTCGGGGAAGAAGTCGTCGTTCGCGAAGTCGTCACTGCCAGCAGTCGCGCGAGTGTGCTCCCGAAAAACCTGATCGCCCTTCTCCCGGTGCACGCCGAAAGGAGGGATGGAGAAGACTTGCTTGGCGGCGCAATGATCTGGAACGGTGGTGAGAAACCATACGATGCGGCGGCGGCTAGGGTAGACGTCTTCCTGACTATATAGTGCGGGCCGGGTAGGTCGTGGGACTAAACCCCACGTCTGAGTCGTCACGATCCAAAAGACTCGGAAATGGTTCAGTAATTAACGCGACGTTAATTATTAATTAATGACTCATTAATTTTTCCTGAGCAGCAAAAATATAGACAACGTGCATAGCTCTGTCCTCGGCTCGGTTCAATCCCGCAACCCGCAGCGCGTCGTCACGAGGCGTGGCGTGGCGAGGCGAGCGAGGAGGAGGAGCGCGCGTGTAGGTCTCCTCTTCTCATGCTCATACAAGTGGTAGAAGAGGTCACCTTATAAAGAGGTGCAACTCTCTCTCAACTTATGAGGTGGGACTAAAATTTACCCTCACTCACTCCACTCACATGTGTGCATGAATGGGCCAAGAGAATTTTAGAATTTTAGTTGGGCTTTGGGCCAAAGGCCTACTAGCAAAATTCCAACAATCCCCCACAAAGTCTCATTGGCACATCTCATCATTTAGTTCCAAAACATTGTTTATATACCGGCGCTTAGTGGAGACTGTGAAGTTGAACTTCCACTTTGAGATTTATGCTACACTAGATCACAACTTGAATAGTGGACTATGCCTTGAACTACAAGTTTTCTGCGAGACTAGTTTCACACAAATTCTTGACCAATACTGGGCTACCGCAAGGCTTCCCTGCGGGTGGAGCGTATACGTCATACTCCAGGGCCTTTCATGAATTTATTAGAGAACACCCAATTCTCACAGACTGCGACGTTAACAGTCAAATTCATATAGGTGTGTTCCTCAGAAGATGTTCTGCAGGACAACATCTCTGCTTACCCGAATAAGCCATTTGGAACACATTAAGATAAGTATCAACCTGCCATGCAGATCAGGAGAGTATTGCATCTTCACGGAGTGGGATAGTTAATATAGGGATACTCTCCTCCTAGCTGACCAACAGCTTGTCTCCCACTCTTCTTCATGGGATCTCCGATCACATAGAGTGGGTTACCACAATGGACAACTCATGCGGTGGGTCTCAGACCCATCTCCATCGATGCATTATCTATCACATTACGTGATAGACCCTTTGTGAAGGGATCTGCCAAGTTTTTCGACGTTTGGATATAATCCAACGTAATAACTCCGGAGTTCCTTAATTTTCTGACAGATTTTAGTCTCCTCTTCACATGCCTTGAGGACTTCATATTGTCCTTAGAACTGTTTATCTTGACGATCACAGTTTGATTATCACAGTTCATCAGGATCGGGGGTATTGGTTTTTCAACCATAGGTAAGTCCATCAAAAGCTCACGAAGCCACTCTGCTTCAACAGTGGCAGTGTCTAATGCTGTGAGTTCTGCTTCCATAGTTGACCTCGTTAAGATGGTATGCCTGCAAGACTTCCAGGAAACAACGCCACCACCATGTGTAAAAACATAACCACTTGTGGCCTTAATATCATCAGCATCGGATATCCAGTTTGAGTCACTATCACCCTCTAGTACCCTTGGATACCCGGTGTAGTGAATGTTGGGGATCGTTGCAGAAATTAAAATTTTCTACGCATCACCAAGATCAATCTATGGAGTTTACTATCAATGAGAGGGGAGTGCATCTTCATACCTTTGAAGATCACGAGTCGGAAGCGTTGCAAGAACGCGGATGAGGGAGTCGTACTCGTAGCGATACAGATCGCGGTAGATTCCGATCCTAGCGCCGAACAACGGCACCTCCGCGTTCAACACACGTGCAGCCCGGTGATGTCTCCCGCACCTTGATCCAGCAAGGAGGAGGGAGATGTTGAGGAAGAGGGCTCCAACAGCAGCACGACGGCGTGGTGGTGATGGAGTGGCAGTTCTCCAGCAGGGCTTCGCCAAGCTCACGCGGAGGAGGAAAGGTGTTGGGGAGGGGAGGGGCTGCGCCCTGGATGTGGTGCTGCAGCCCTCCCCCACCCCTCTATTTATAGGGAGAAGGGGGCCGGCCCCTCTAGATGAGATCTAGAGGGGGGGCGGCGGCCAAGGGGGAGGGGGCTTGCCCCCTAAGCAAGGGGGGCGCCCCCCTTCAGGGTTCCCCCCAACCCTAGGCGCATGGGCCCTAGGGGGATGGCGCCCAGCCCACTTAGGGGCTGGTTCCCTTCCACCTACAGGCCATAAGGCCTTCCGGGGCAGGTGGACCCTCCCGATGGACCCCCGGAACCCCTCCGGTGGTCCCGGTACAATACCGGTATACCCCCGAATATTTCCGGTGACCGTATGATGACTTCCCATATATAAATCTTCACCTCCGGACCAATCCGGAACTCCTCGTTACGTCCGGGATCTCATCCGGGACTCTGAACAACATTCGGTAATCACATACAAACCTTCCTTATAACCCTAGCGTCATCGAACATTAAGTGTGTAGACCCTACGGGTTCGGGAATCATGCAGACATGACCGAGACACCTCTCTAGCCAATAACCAACAGCGGGATCTGGATACCCATGTTGGCTCCCACACGTTCCACGATGATCTCATTGGATGAACCACGATGTCGAGGATTCAAGCAATCCCGTATACAATTCCCTTTGTCAATCGGTACGTTACTTGCCTGAGATTCGATCGTCGGTATCCCAATACCTCGTTCAATCTCGTTTCCGGCAAGTCACTTTACTCGTTCCGTAATGCATGATCCCGTGACTAACTACTTAGTCACATCGAGCTCATTATGATGATGCATTACCGAGTGTGCCCAGAGATACCTCTTCGTCATACGGAGTGACAAATCCCAGTCTCGATCTGTGCCAACCCAACAGACACTTTCGGAGATACCTGTAGTGCACGTTTATAGCCACCCAGTTACGTTGTGACATTTGGTACACCCAAAGCATTCCTACGGTATCCGGGAGTTGCACGATCTCATGGTCTAAGGAAATGATACTTGACATTAGAAAAGCTTTAGCAAACGAACTACACGATCTAGTGCTATGCTTAGGATTGGGTCTTGTCCATCACATCATTCTCCTAATGATGTGATCCCGTTATCAATGACATCTAATGTTCATGGTCAGGAAAACGTAACCATCTATTGATCAACGAGCTAGTCAACTAGAGGCTCACTAGGTACATGTTATGGTCTATGTGTTCACACATGTATTACGATTTCCGGATAACACAATTATAGCATGAACAATAGACAATTATCATGAACAAGGAAATATAATAATAACCATTTTATTATTGCCTCTAGGGCATATTTCCAACAGTCTCCCACTTGCACTAGAGTCAATAATCTAGTTACATTGTGATGAATCGCACACCCATAGAGTTCTGGTGTTGATCATGTTTCGCCCGTGGAAGAGGTTTAGTCAATGGATCTGCGACATTCAAATCCGTATGCACTTTACAAATATCTATGTCTCCATTTTGAACATTTTCACGAATGGAGTTGAAGCGACGCTTGATGTGCCTGGTCTTCTTGTGAAACCTGGGCTCCTTGGCAAGGGCAATAGCTCCAGTGTTGTCATAGAAGAGTCATTGGCCCCGATGCATTGGGAATAACTCCTAGGTCGGCAATGAACTCCTTCATCCAGATTGCTTCATGTGCTGCCTCCGAGGCTGCCATGTACTCCTCTTCACATGTAGATCCCGCCATGACGCTTTGCTTGCAACTGCACCAGCTGACTGCCCCACCATTCAAAATATACACGTATCCGGTTTGTGACTTAGAGTCATCCACATCTGTGTCGAAGCTAGCATCGACGTAACCCTTTACGACGAGCTCTTCGTCACCTCCATAAATGAGAAACATATCCTTAGTCCTTTTCAGGTACTTCGGGATGTTCTTGACCGATGTCCAGTGTTCCATGCCGGGATTACTTTGGTACCTTCCTACCAAACTTACGGCAAGGTTTACATCAGGTCTAGTACACAGCATGGCATACATAATAGACCCTATGGCCGAGGCATAGGGGATGACACTCATCTTTTCTCTATCTTCTGTCGTGGTCGGGCATTGAGCCGTGCTCAATCTCACACCTGGCAATATAGGCAAGAACCCCTTCTTGGACTGATCCATATTGAACTTCTTCAATCTCTTGTCAAGGTACATGCTTTGTGAAAGACCAATGAGGCGTCTCGATCTATATCTATAGATCTTGATGCCTAATATATAAGCAGCTTCTCCAAGGTCCTTCATTGAAAAACACTTATTCAAGTAGGCCTTTATGCTTTCCAAGAATTCTATATCATTTCCCATCAATAGTATGTCATCCACATATAATATGAGAAACGCTACAGAGCTCCCACTCACTTTCTTGTAAACACAGGCTTCTCCATAAGTCTGCGTAAACCCAAACGCTTTGATCATCTCATCAAAGCGAATGTTCCAACTCCGAGATGCTTGCACCAGCCCATTGATTGAGCTTTGGAGCTTCCACACCTTGTCAGCATTCTTAGGATCGACAAAACCTTCTGGCTGCATCATATACAGCCGCTTTGACGTCCATTTGCCATATCTCATAATCATAGAACGCGGCAATTGCTAACATGATTCGGACGGACTTCAGCTTCGCTACGGGTGAGAAAGTCTCATCGTAGTCAACCCCTTGAACTTGTCGATAACCCTTAGCGACAAGCCGAGCCTTATAGATGGTCACATTACCATCTGCGTATGTCTTCTTCTTAAAGATCCATTTATTTTCTATGGCTCGCCGATCATTGGGCAAGTCAGTCAAAGTCCATACTTTGTTTTCATACATGGATCCTATCTCGGATTTCATGGCTTCAAGCCATTTATCGGAATCCGGGCCCGCCATCGCTTCTTCATAGTTCGAAGGTTCACCGTTGTCTAACAACATGATTTTCAGGACAGGGTTGACGTACCACTCTGGTGTGGAACGTGTCCTTGTGGACCTACGAAGTTCAGTGGTAACTTGATCATGATCGTCATCATTAACCTCCTCTCTAGTCGGTGGAGGCACCACAGAAACATTTTCTTGTGCTGCGCTACTCTCTGGTTCTAGAAGAGTCATCTCATCAAGTTCCACTTTCCTCCCACTTACTTCTTTCGAGAGAAACTCTTTCTCTGGAAAGGAACCATTCTTGGCAACAAAGATCTTGCCTTCGGATCTGAGGTAGAAGGTATACCCAATAGTTTCCTTGGGGTATCCTATGAAGACGCATTTTTCCGACTTGGGTTCGAGCTTTTCAGGTTGAAGTTTCTTGACATAAGCATCGCATCCCCAAACTTTCAGAAACGACAGCTTAGGTTTCTTCCCAAACCATAGTTCATACGGTGTCGTCTCAACGGATTTCGATGGAGCCCTATTTAAAGTGAATGCGGCAGTCTCTAAAGCATATCCCCAAAATGATAGCAGTAGGTCGGTAAGAGACATCATAGATCGCACCATGTCCAACAGAGTGCGATTACAACGTTCGGGCACACCATTACGCTGAGGTGTTCCAGGCGGCGTGACTTGTGAAACAATTCCAAATTTCCTTAAGTGTGTGCCAAATTCGTGACTCAAATATTCTCCCCCATGATCTGATTGTAAGAACTTTATTTTCCTGTCACGTTGATTCTCAACCTCACTCTGAAATTCCTTGAACTTTTCAAAGGTCTCAGACTTGTGTTTCATCAAGTAGACATACCCATATCTACTTAAGTCATCAGTGAGGGTGAGAACATAACGATAGCCACCGCGAGCCTCAACGCTCATTGGACCGCACACATCAGTATGTATGATTTCAAATAAGTTGGTTGCTCGCTCCATTGTTCCGGAAAACAGAGTCTAGGTCATTTTGCCCATGAGGCATGGTTCGCATGTGTCAAATGATTCATAATCAAGAGACTCCAAAAGTCCATCTGCATGGAGTTTCTTCATGCGTTTGACACCAATGTGACCAAGGCGGCAGTGCCACAAGTATGTGCGACTACCATTATCAACCTTACATTTCTTGGCATTCACACTATGAATATGTGTAACATCACGTTCGAGATTCATTAAGAATAAACCATTGACCAGCGGGGCATGACCATAAAACATATCTCTCATATAAATAGAACAACCATTATTCTCGGATTTAAATGAGTAGCCATCTCGCATTAAACGAGATCCAGATACAATGTTCATGCTCAAAGCTGGCACTAAATAACAATTATTGAGGTTTAAAACTAATCCCGTAGGTAAATGTAGAGGTAGCGTGCTGACGGCGATCACATCGACCTTGGAACCATTTCTGACGCGCATCGTCACCTCGTCCTTCGCCAGTCTCCGCTTATTCCGCAGCTCCTGTTTTGAGTTACAAATATGAGCAACCGCACCGGTATCAAATACCCAGGAGCTACTACGAGCGCTGGTAAGGTACACATCAATAACATGTATATCACATATACCTTTGGTATTGCCGGCCTTCTTATCCGCTAAGTACTTGGGGCAGTTCCGCTTCCAGTGACCGTTTCCCTTGCAATAAAAGCACTCAGTCTCAGGCTTGGGTCCATTCTTTGTCTTCTTCCCGGCAGCTTGCTTACCGGGTGCGGCAACTCCCTTGCCGTCTTTCTTGAAGTTCTTCTTACCCTTGCCTTTCTTGAACTTAGTGGTTTTATTCACCATCAACACTTGATGTTCCTTTTTGATCTCCACCTCCGCTGATTTTAGCATTGAATATACCTCAGGAATGGTCTTTTCCATCCCCTGCATATTGAAGTTCATCACAAAGCTCTTGTAGCTAGGTGGGAGCGACTGAAGGATTCTGTCAATGACCGCATCATCCGGGAGATTAACTCCCAGCTGAGATAAGCGGTTGTGCAACCCAGACATTTTGAGTATGTGTTCGCTGACGGAACTATTCTCCTCCATCTTACAACTGTAGAACTTGTCGGAGACTTCATATCTCTCGACCCGGGCATGAGCTTGGAAAACCATTTTCAGCTCTTGGAACATCTCATATGCTCCGTGCTACTCGAAATGCTTTTGGAGCCCCGGTTCTAAGCTGTAAAGCATGCCGCACTGAACCAGGGAGTAATCATCAACACGTGTTTGCCAGGCGTTCATAACGTCTTGGTTTGCTGGGACGGGTGCTTCACCTAGCGGTGCTTCAAGGACATATGCTTTCTTGGGAGCTATGAGGATGATCCTCAAGTTCCGGACCCAGTCCGTATAGTTGCTACCATCGTCTTTCAGCTTGGTTTTCTCTAGGAACGCGTTGAAGTTGAGGTTGACATTAGCGTGGGCCATTTGATCTACAAGACATATTGTAAAGATTTTAGACTAAGTTCATGATAATTAAGTTCATCTAATCAAATTATTAATGAACTCCCACTCAGACAGACATCCCTCTAGTCATCTAAGTGATACATGATCTGAGTCAACTAGGACGTGTCCGATCATCACGTGAGACGGACTAGTAGTCATCGGTGAACATCTTCGTGTTGATCGTATCTTCTATACGACTCATGTTCGACCTTTCGGTCTTCCGTGTTCCGAGGCCATGTCTGTACATGCTAGGCTCGTCAAGTCAACCTAAGTGTATTGCGTGTGTAAATTTGGCTTACACCCGTTGTATGCGAATGTTAGGACCTATCACACCCGATCATCACGTGGTGCTTCGGAACAACGGACTTTAGCAACGGTGCACAGTTAGGGGGAACACAATTCTTGAAATTTTAGTGAGAGATCGTCTTATTTAGGCTACCGTCGTTCTAAGAAAATAAGATGTAAAACATGATAAACATCACATGCAATCAAATAGTGACATGATATGGCCAATATCATTTTTGCTCCTTTTGATCTCCATCTTCGGGGCGCCATGATCATCATCGTCACCGGCATGACACCATGATCTCCATCATCGTGTCTTCATGAAGTTGTCTCGCCAACTATTACTTCTACTACTATGGCTAACGGTTAGCAATAAAGTAAAGCAATTACATGACGTTTCAGTTGACACGCAGGTCATAAATAAATTAAGACAACTGTTATGGCTCCTGCCGGTTGTCATACTCATCGACATGCAAGTCGTGATTCCAATTACAAGAACATGATCAATCTCATACATCACATTCTTCTGGCCATATCACATCACATGACACATGCTGCAATAACAAGTTAGATGTCCTCTAATTGTTGTTGCAAAATTTTTACGTGGCTGCTATAGGTTTCTAGCAAGGACGTTTCTTACCTACGCCAAAACCACAACGTGATATACCAATTTCCATTTACCCTTCATAAGGACCCTTTTCATCGAATCCGATCCGACTAAAGTGGGAGAGACAGACACCCGCTAGCCACCATATGCAACTACTGCATGTCAGTCGGTGGAACCTGTCTCACGTAAGCGTACGTGTAAGGTCGGTCCGGGCCGCTTCATCCCACGATGCCGCCGAATCAAGATAAGACTAGTAACGGCAAGTAAATTGACAAAATCGACGCCCACAATAACTTGTGTTCTACTCGTGCATAGAAACTACGCATAGACCTAGCTCATGATGCCACTGTTGGGGATCGTTGTAGAAATTAAAATTTTCTACGCATCACCAAGATCAATCTATGGAGTTTACTAGCAACGAGAGGGGAGTGCATCTTCATACCTTTGAAGATCGCGAGTCGGAAGCGTTGCAAGAACACGGATGAGGGAGTCGTACTCGTAGCGATTCAGATCGCGGTAGATTCCGATCCTAGCGCCGAACAACGGCACCTCCGCGTTCAACACACGTGCAGCCCGGTGACGTCTCCCGCACCTTGATCCAGCAAGGAGGAGGGAGAGGTTGAGGAAGAGGGCTCCAACAGCAGCACGACGACGTGGTGGTGATGGAGTGGCAGTTCTCCGACAGGGCTTCGCCAAGCTCACGCGGAGGAGGAGAGGTGTTGGGGAGGGGAGGGGCTGCGCCTTGGATGTGGTGCTGCAGCCCTCTCCCCACCCCTCTATTTATAGGGAGAAGGGGGAAGGGGGCCGGCCCCTCTAGATGAGATCTAGAGGGGGGGCGGCGGCGAAGGGGGAGGGGGCGCCCCCCTTGCAAGGGGGGCGCCCCCCTTTAGGGTTCCCCCCAACCCTAGGCGCATGGGACCTAGGGGGGATGGCGCCCAGCCCACTTAGGGGCTGGTTCCCTTCCACCTACAGCCCATAAGGCCCTCCGGGGCTGGTGGACCCTCCCGGTGGACCCCCGGAACCCCTCTGGTGGTGCCGGTACAATACACGTATACCCCCGAATATTTCCGGTGACCGTATGATGACTTCCCATATATAAATCTTCACCTCCGGACCAATCCGGAACTCCTCGTGACGTCCGGGATATCTTCCGGGACTCCGAACAACATTCGGTAATCACATACAAACCTTCCTTATAACCCTAGCGTCATCGAACCTTAAATGTGTAGACCCTACGGGTTCGGGAATCATGCAGACATGACCGAGACACCTCTCTAGCCAATAACCAACAGCGGGATCTGGATATCCATGTTGGCTCCCACACGTTCCACGATGATCTCATCGGATGAACCACGATGTCGAGGATTCACTACTAGAAATGTGTTAATCCATGACGGATTTCTGATGACGTTCTCATGAACCATCATGATCGATGACGAATTCGTCTTATTCGTCATGAAATCCGTCACAGATTAATGTGATGAGAACAAACCCAACAACAATGGCGCCCTCGTGATGGACCGTCACGGATACCTTCACGACTCGACCAGCTGTACACCCAACATACCATCATGGATGGCTCATGCTGATGTGTCACGCGTGTTCGACCCACATATGCTAGCCTTAGTTTTTTTAAGTTGTTCAAATCGTCAAGGACGGCCTTCTGGTGTTTTTTTAGGAAAGCAGAATGTGATGCATGTCCCGACGTTGCTTTCCGTTTTCCTAAAACAAAGGGATTGCTGCTGCTGTACCATCTCGAGGTTGGGCTGCTCTAAGTCTTTTTTTACATGAAAACATGATGGGCCTTCTGGTGCCTTTTTTCAAAGGAAAACGGAATGTTGCTGATGCGTGTCCCAACGTTGCTCTTTTAGAGAGCTCCTGCTCGACGCTCGATAGCGTTAAAAATCGAGCAGCCTTCACTAAAGGTGGTGCGTAAATGGGCCAGCCCAATTGGCAGGTGCCGAGCAAATCGAAAAAAGAAAACGAACACGATGAGAGTTGAACTCCAAACCTCAAAACGCTTCCTATTCCTAGCGATGCCGGCCAGCTGAGTAGGGACTGACTACGTCTCATATGCAGCACCATGTTTAAAAGTACCAATGAGAAAAGCGGCAGATCCGGGGTGTTTCAAAATTTCTTGGAAAAAATTGTGAATAAAATTTCTTTAAAATGCGATCAATGTTTGGAAATCGTTTAAAATATCGAATATTCATTTTTAAAACATGAAAATTTTCTAAAATTTTGAACAAATTCTGAAAATCTGAACAAGGTTTTTGAACAAAAAGTGAATTTAGAATATACACTGAACATTCTCTAAGTATACCGTCAACATTATTCAAATACACTGAACAATTTTAAAATATACGATTAACTTTTTTTTCAAATGCACGTTAAACCAAAATTGTAGATGAAGATTTTTTATACACAATGAACATTTTTTTAGTGTATGGTGAACATATTTCTTCGATACAGTGAACAAAATAGGAATTCCGAACTTTTTTGAAGTGTGTTTTTTCTTTTGAAAACGTGAACAAATTTTGGAATTTCATGCATTTTCTGAAAATTCAAACATTTTTTGAAAATTCTGAAGAATTTATGGAAATTTTGAAGAATGAAAAATGAAAATAAAAAGACAAAAAATAGAAATGAAAATAACAGCAATAAATAAACAGAAAAAAGGAAAAAATAAAACGAAAAACAAAATTAATAAATAAAACCTGTAAAACAAAACAAGAAAAAAACCGCTTCCTTGCTGCAAGTGGGCCGGCCCGTGTCGCTCGCTCCCTTCGCTCTGCTTCAGCGAAGCTGCGACGAGAAAAATACTGTAGAAGGCATTTAACTAGGGGACCTCACGCTTATATACCTAGGTCGCTACCGCTAGGGACCTAGGGTATATCTATGTTTCTGTTAAATGCCTTTTTAAGGTCTACTTACAGATAAAACAAGCCAAGTTTTTTAGTATAAAAAAGGTGATTGAACGGGGATTGGAACCACGTAGCACTAACCTCTACGTTCTAACGAGCCAAGTTTTTTTAAATTTTTTATAATACTTTTCACGCGTAGGCAACAACATGTTTTTTCTTTTGTGAAAAGACAGCATAACTCCTTAAATATTTTTTTTGAAATGTTTAAACCTTATTTGACTTACATATACAAGAAAATGGCACTACCTCCTGTAAGCACACACAAATTCACTTAAACCATAGAAAATATTAAATCATCTAAAAATTATCGAAACTCCTATAAAACAAAATATATGTATTATAGTACACGTGACAATTCTATAGAGGTAGTCACATATTTTAATTAAAAAAAAGAACAGCACATGAATGGAACTCAAACCCGAGACATGAATTTTAAGAGGTTAGCACCTTCGAACTTGGCAACTTGTATTTAAAAAAATGGTTAACATTTTTCGAAAAACAAATTCAAACATGTATTTTTGAAAAAATCATCATGTATTAAAAAATGGTCAACGTGTATAAAACAATGTTACGTGTGCACAGAAAAAATGTACAACGGCTATTGGATAAAGTTCAGATGTATTTTTCTAAAATAAAATAAAATTGAATAAAAATAAAAACGAAATTCAAAATATGAAATAAAAAATGGACATAAAATCAAAAACCAAAATGATGATGAATATTGTAAAACACATAAAACCAATAGTAGAAACACAAAGAAAATCGTGAGTTCTTTTGCAGCAAAACAAAAACTGTGAGCTTGGCCTACCAATTAATTGAATGGGAAATCTTATTTAATAAATAAAGTGCATAAATTAATTTAAATAAAAAGGATACAAATGACGTCCATGAAACTTTGTCGGTAAGATTAGGAAATTAAATTTTATAGCTAGAAATTAATTTAGAACCAAATATTAATACATGATTTCATTTGATGTTTTTTTAGGTTCGTTTGTTATACTTCTAGGCGTTTACTGAATACAACTCGATTTTGAACTGCAAATGTTAGAAATAATCACCAAAAATTCATAATAGAAGAGTGTGAGAATGGCAAGACTCAGCCCCGAACTCAATGCGCACCGCGGCCGTGTCCGCGGCGATCGGGGCCGAAACGATGGCGAGTGCGGCGAGGCGTCCGACTGTCGTGGCGACCACCCTTGGTTGGGGTACTTCACCCCCTAGGGTGCGTCGTTCCGACCCGCTCGCGCTCCTGGGTGCGCCCGAACTCTATAGGCATCCTTAGGTCCCAGCTTGGTGCGCAGACGCAGGCGTACCTAGTTATTTACTCTGGCGTGCCGCCAGCTCCGTACGCCGGCCCTTCGTACACGTGGGACACTAACGCCATGCTGCACGCCGGGCCCAGCTACGGCGTCGCGTTCCCCCGACGCCGGAGTGGATAATTGACACATGAGCTGCATCTTATGTCACCTAAGACTCTGGTAGCCTCACGTTGTCTCATTCTCCATGAGCGTCTGATTCTTCTTCCATAATAGTCGGTAATGGGGCCTGCCTTCCTGTTGTTGGCATCGGTAGCGCTCTCCTTCCCCTCGCCCTTTTCATCTTTCCAAAATGTTTCTCTCGCCTAATATTGTTAAGAACCTTATTTCAATCCGACAATTTACTCGTGAAAACCTTGTTTCTGTGGAAATTGACCCTGCTAGTTTTTCCGTGACGGATCTGGTCAGCAGGGCCCTTCTCTTGAGGTGCAATAGTGGAGGTGATCTCTATCGTTTTCAAGCATTCATGGTGCGCTCCTCTCCGATGGTCCTCACCGTCCAGTCATCCAACTTGTGGCATCGCAGACTTGCCCACCCCAGCTCATCTACTTAAGCTCATTCTCCCCTTGATTTCTTAGACTCATGTAACAGAGATGTCTGTGACTCCATGATTTGCACTGCATGCCAACCCGGCAAACATACACGCCTCCCTGTACCTACCTCTACATCCTTCACCACCGCTCCTTTTCAGTTAGTCCACTATGATTTATGGACATTGTCAGTTGTTAGCTTTTCCGGTTATAATTATTACCTTGTCATATTGGATTATTTTTCCCACTGTTCATGGCCATTGCCTTTGCGAGCCAAATCCGATACGTCTTGAACATGGAGTTTTCTGTTTTTAAATTTCAAAATGCAAACAAACTCCAAAATGCTTGAAAATTCAGTTGGAAAATATGTTCAGATGTTTGTCTCCAAATAAAGTACAAAAAAAGATTCCATTTCATTTATCCATGTCCAAGAACGAATTAAGTTTAGTAAAATAAAACTAAGAAAATAAGGAAAAAGAAAACAACAAAAATAGTGGTACGTACGTGGGTTTTGAACCCAAGACCTCATTTGCATTTATATTAAGCTACAGTTTTAATCTAAACACACATAGGACGTTCTTATAGTAGTAGATGATTTTTTCTAGCCTGCTGCCTTCTGATTGGCTGAACCAGACCTCCCACGGATCACGCCTCTCCACCGTCCATCCTTAGCTGATCCAACGGTCCCTGCTTCTTCTACTCACTACCTGTGCTTTCCCCTGATTCTTATCCTCTCACACAGCCACACAAACACGAGCACCATGCCAGCAGCAGCCGCGCCCGAGCAACTCCAGTGCTCGCAGCCGCCGGACGCTGCCGTCTGCGCGAAGGGCCGCCGCCCGCGCCTCCTACCGCAGCACGCCGGTGAGCCGCGCCTTGCACCGCATCTTTCGCTCTCCTATGTTTTCCTCTCTAATCTCTCTCCTCCTTGCTGCAATGGAGGCCAAGCGCCCATGGCATCACCCGAGCTCACCTCCCAGCCGTTGTTCTCCTTCAGATTCGTCGGGATCCGGTTGGATCCGGATGCCAGCGCCCCGTTCCGACCTCCCCGCCTCGCTTGGGTCGTCGGCCACCTCGACGACGTCATACCGCTTGCGGGATCCAACGCCACCGCTGGCCGGCCACTTCCTCGCCTGGAGGAGACGCCCCCACATCGGCACCTTCCAACACGAGCAGCAGCA
This sequence comes from Triticum aestivum, assembly GCF_018294505.1. Classification (NCBI taxonomy): domain Eukaryota; kingdom Viridiplantae; phylum Streptophyta; class Magnoliopsida; order Poales; family Poaceae; genus Triticum; species Triticum aestivum. Next base: position 24,539,675 of record NC_057811.1, on the reverse strand, counting down.
GCGAACGCCTCGCTAAGGCGTCTCCAGTGGTGTCTTTTTATTTTACATTGTTTTAAAGAAGTTTGCCAGATCCGTGCCAGAAAAACAATGGCGATGAACTCCGATTGACATCCCGCGAAGGGTCGGCGGCGCTTGATGTGGTGGCTGCAGAATAGCTCCGGGCAAAAGTAGTAGGCCAGATTTGGAAAAAAAATCTGTAATTCCAAGTTTTTTGTTGTGTATTTCTTCCTTTTGGTAAAAATAAAATTTAGTTATCTGATATATTTATGCAATTTTTCTTTTTATCTATATAAGATAGTGAGTATACGTAGCCAGAAAAAATCGTATTGACAAGTTTCTATGGACCAAAAGAAACAAGTGGATCGGCTAATGTCTCAACTAAAATTAATGGGCTTTGAACGGATCCGAAGTTTAATGGATCAAAATTATGATGGGCCGACAGTTTTGGGTAGAGTTGAAATTTAGTGGGCGAAAACACTGATTAGGCCGACTACTACATGGGCCGCCATGTCAGATCCATGTTGGCCGCCATGTCAGATGATGACATGGAATGCATGATTAACACCGTTATCTGATAGTAAATTATGACAGTCAAGAACCGTCATGAATCCATGACGGTTCTGGAGATCCGTCATGGAGTGCATGGTGATCAAATTATGACGCGATATACATGACGGATTTTAAATCTGTCAAGAACGAACTACCATGACGGATTTGCACACAGACGTGACAGTTTGAATCCGTCATGGATTAACACATTTCTTGTAGTGATTCAAGCAATCCCGTATACAATTCTCTTTGTCAATCGGTACGTTACTTGCCCGAGATTCGATTGTCGGTATCCCAGTACCTCGTTCAATCTCGTTTCCGGCAAGTCACTTTACTCGTTCCGTAATGCATGATCCCGTGACTAACTACTTAGTCACATCGAGCTCATTATGATGATGCATTACCGAGTGGGCCCAGAGATACCTCTCCGTCATACGGAGTGACAAATCCCAGTCTCGATCCGTGCCAATCCAACAGACACTTTCGGAGATACCTGTAGTGCACCTTTATAGCCATCCAGTTACGTTGTGACGTTTGGTACACCCAAAGCATTCCTACGGTATCCGGGAGTTGCACGATATCATGGTTTAAGGAAATGATACTTGACATTAGAAAAGCTTTAGCAAACGAACTACACGATCTAGTGCTATGCTTAGGATTGGGTCTTGTCCATCACATCATTCTCCTAATGATGTGATCCCGTTATCAATGACATCTAATGTCCATGGTCAGGAAAACGTAACCATCTATTGATCAACGAGCTAGTCAACTAGAGGCTCACTAGGGACATGTTATGGTCTATGTGTTCACACATGTATTACGATTTCCGGATATCACAATTATAGCATGAACAATAGACAATTATCATGAATAAGGAAATATAATAATAACAATTTTATTATTGCCTCTAGGGCATATTTCCAACAGTGAATCCCATAGCTCGCAGTTCCTTTCAAATAGCGCATAACTCTCTCAAGCGCATGCCAATGATCATCTCCCGGTTTTGACACAAACCGACTCAGCTTGCTCACAGTAAAAGAGATGTCAGGCCTCGTGGCACTCGCCAGATACATGAGCGAGCCAATAATCTGAGAATACCTCAGTTGATCTCTAGCAATCCATCGATTCTTTCGAAGCAACACACTAGCATCATATGGAGTTGGAGAAGGCGTGCAGTCGCTATACCCAAAACGACTCAAGATCTTTTCCACATAGTGAGATTGAAGCAGTGTGATCCCACCATTCTCATCTCTCAATAGCTTGACGTTTAAGATAACATCAGCTACTCCTAGATCCTCCATCTCAAAACAGCGACATAAGAAATCCTTAACCTCCTTGATTAAATCAAGATTGGTTCCAAAGATCAGTATGTCATCGACATACAGACAAAGAATAACTCCTTCGCCCCCACCATAGCGATAGTACACACACTTGTCACCATCGTTTACTACAAAGCCGACAGCAGTTAATGTTCTTTCGAACTTCTCATGCCACTCCTTAGGAGCTTGTTTAAGGCCATATAAAGACTTTAATAACTTGCACACCTTTCCTTCCTGACCAGGTACTACAAAACCATCTGGCTGATCCATGTAAATTTCCTCCTTCAACTCTCCATTGAGGAAAGCCGTCTTAACGTCCATTTGATGAACGAGAAGACCATGTGAGGCAGCCAGTGATAGTAGCACCCGAATTGTGGTCAGTCTAGCCACGGGTGAGTAAGTATCAAAGAAGTCTTCACCTTGTTTCTGGGTATAACCCTTGGCCAGAAGCCGTGCCTTGTACTTTTCAATCGTGCCATCAGGTCTAAGCTTCTTCTTGAACAACCACTTACATCCTACAGGTTTGCACCCATAAGGACGGTCAGTGATCTCCCAGGTTCCGTTAGCTAAGTTGGAATCCATCTTGCTATGGACAGCTTCCTTCTAGTAGTCAGCATCAGGAGATGCATAGGCTTCTGAAATAGTCCTGGGTGTGTCATCCACAAGGTACACAATGAAATCATCACCAAAAGACCTTGCAGTCCTCTGTCTCTTACTCCTCACAGGAGTTCCATTGTCACCCTCAACAGGATTCTCAACGTGTTCCATCGCAATGGGGGTTCAGGAATTAAAGCGAATTCCTCACTAGATGGAGTAGGTATCTCCTGATTTGATGAACTCGACATATCCTTCATAGGAAATATGTCCTTAAAGAAAGTTGCATCATTCGACTCCATAATCGTACCAACATGCATGTCGGATACCTCTGATTATCAAAAATCTATAGCCAATGCTATGAAAGGCATAGCCCAGAAGAACACAATCCACAGTTTTTGGTCCAAGCTTGCGTTTCTTGGGAATTGGTATATTGACTTTCGCCAAACAACCCCAAGTACGTAGGTAAGAGAGTTTCAATCTTTTCCTTTCCCATTCCTCAAATGGAGTCATGGTCTTATGCTTTGTGGGAACTCGGTTTAGGACATGACACGCAGTCATTAACGCCTCCCCCCACCATTCCTTGGAAAGACCCGATGTGTCTAACATGGTGTGAACCATATCAGTTAGAGTTCGGTTCTTTCTTTCGGCTACCCCATTTGACTGAGGTGAGTAGGGAGGCATCCTCTCATGGATTATACCATGTTCCGCACAAAACAGATCAAATTCATTGGAAAAATACTCTCCACCATGATCGGACCTAAGCCGTTTAATTTTTCGATCAAGTTGGTTCTTTGCCTCAGCTTTATAGTTTTTGAAGAAAGTTAAAGCCTCATCTTTTGATTTCAGAAGATACACATAACAATATCTAGTGGAGTCATCAATCAATGTCATGAAGTATCTCTTTCCACCTTTTGTCAACACGCCATTCATCTCACAAAGATCAGAATATATAAGCTCTAGTGGCGCCAAGTCTCTTGCCTCTGCAGTCTTATGGGACTTGCAAGGTTGCTTAGCTTGCACACATACTTGGCACTTAGAGCCTTTGACAGTAGGGATTTTCGGAATTAAATTCATATTGGCTAGCCGCGTCATGCAACCAAAATTAATGTGACAAAGTCGTGAATGCCAAATATCAGACTCATTATTGTGGCAAACATTATTAATAACTTTAGTGCAAATATCTGACAAAGACTGGCGGAACAAGCCTCCTCTCTCATAGCCTTTTCCAACAAATTGTCCATACTTTGAAATTACAACTTTATTGGATTCGAAAACCAACTTAAAACCATCTCGACATAAACGGGAATCGCTAACGAGATTTTTATTGATAGACGGCACATGATGAATGTTCTTCAGACGCACAGTCTTCCCCGAAGTAAACTTCAGATCGACCGTACCAACACCTCGAACGACAGCATGTGACTCGTTCCCCATCAGCACGGGTGAAGTCCCTGTTGCCTGGTAAGAAGAAAACATGGAGGCATCAGCACAAACATGTACATTGGCACCGGTATCAATTAACCAATCATAAGATTGAAATACTGAAAGGATGGTAGGTAGCATACCGTACCCAGATTCCTTCATATCAGTATCACCGATGACAACATTAACGGACTTGCCGCTCTTCTCATGTTCGCGCTCCTCAAAGCGGTTAGGACACTTCGGAGCCCACTGATTAGGATCACCGCAGACATGGCAAAGTCCCTTCCCCTTCTTATGAGAATTCTTCTTGAAGTTGGTAGAATGCGATGGCTTGTTCTTTGAATCAAACTTGCCTTTGCCCCGAGTTTTGTTCTTGTTGTTTTTGAACTTGTTGGGCTGGAAGTTCTTCTTCTGTACCATGTGGGCACTAGAAGCTCCCTCAGCAACTCGAGCACGTGTGTCCTTTGCTCTCGCCTTCTCTTCAACATCAAGAGTACCAATGAGATCCGCAACGGAAAACTCCTGTCTCTTGTGTTTCAGACAAGTAGCAAAATTGTTCCACGAAGGTGGAAGCTTGGCAATGATGCCTTCGGCATCAAATTTGTCCGGCAACACACACTTGAAATACTCAAGTTCTTTTGCGAGCGACTGTATCTCATGAGCCTGCTGTACAACAGAGCGCTCATCAATCATCTTGTAGTCATAGAATTACTCCATGACGTACAACTCGCTGCCGGCGTCCGAGGCACCAAACTTGGCCTCGAGCGCAACCCACATGTCCTTGCCGTTTTCAAACGACATATACGAATCCACAATGGAATCATCCAGAACACTCAGAAGAGCCACTTTAAAGAGAGTATCGATCTTCTCAAAAGCTTCCAGCTGTGCTGGATTAAGATCACCCTCAGGCTTGCCCTTAGTGGCGTCATAGCAGCCCATGGTCTGAAACCAGTAGACTGCTCTCGCGCGCCACCTCTTATATTGCACCCCCTTAAAGGCAGGTGGCTTCAGATGCGCAGCAAAACCACTCGGAGTAAATTGCCTATAATCAGGTTTTTGGATTGTTGGAAATATGAGCAAATTACTACGAGATTTAATCCGAATAAGCAGAAGATAAATCATGACTACAGTGCAGAGATTAAACTAATCATGCGAACTAGCATAGCAGATGAACAGATCACATCTAGGGCACATACTAGAAACATGAATTCTACCACGATCTCGAACAGGAAGGATAGAATCACATACGGTGCAGCGGGAGCAGCACCGCCGGCGTTGACGTTGTCGCCCATGTCGTCGAGGATGAGGTTGCCGAGGTCGGGGAAGAAGTCGTCGTTCGCGAAGTCGTCACTGCCAGTAGTCGCGCGAGTGCGCTCCCCAAAAACCTGATCGCCCCTCTCCCGTATAGGATCACGAGAGGCGGGGTTCCGGAGGCCTGCTGTCCCTTCTCCCGGTGCACGCCGAAAGGAGGGATGGAGAAGGCTTGCTTGGCGGCGCAATGATCTGGAACGGTGGTGAGAAACCATACGATGCGGCGGCGGCTAGGGTAGACGTCTGCCTGACTATATAGTGCGGGCCGGGTAGGTCGTGGGAGTAAACTCATTAATTTTTCCCGAGCAGCAAAAATATAGACAACGTGCATAGCTCTGTCCTCGGCTCGGCTCATTCCCGCAACCCGCGGCGCGGCGCGACGAGGAGGAGCGCGCGTGTAGGTCTCCTCTTCTCATGCTCATACAAGTGGTAGAAGAGAGGTGCAACTCCCTCTCAACTTATGAGGTGGGACTAAATTTTAGCCTCACTCACTCCACTCACATGTGTGTATGAATGGGCCAAGAGAATTTCAGAATTTTAGTTGGGCTTTGGGCCAAAGGCCTACTAGCAAAATTCCAACAATAGTACTTAAATTTTGGAAAGAAGATAATGGTCAACCCATGTGTTTCAGAGAAACATAATAAGACTTAGGTATGTATTATGAGTCTAATTGTATTATTGTTTGCAAACACATCGGCGTGTGATAAAGTTTTTTTCTTGACGGGTCAGTGTGTGATAATGATCACTATCCTACAGTGCAGACAATTCCATACTAATCATCATTATTTTTCTCTCTTCTACTTCTCTTCGTTAGTCGCTATTTGCCCCCACAGCCAAACGTTAACATGGATACATCATTTGAATTATAGAGAAATATGGTTGTTGGAATGTGCCTTTTTAGGAAACATGACGTAGCTCTAGCTAAAACCTTTCTGGATGACTAACAGCACTGAGCACTTCTGGATGTTCGTGACAATATCCTCTTACTCTACTTTTCTATGTAGCCTTAGCAAGCTAGGGCTAAGTAATTATTGTGTGATTAAAATAATGCTCTCAGCTGATCATGTTATAGGATTTGCTTTGTCCATGTTATTCCACCCCAAATCTTGTTACATTTTAATCTGTCGGGAATCAGACTACTTACTTATTTGAATTTTCATTTCATGCTCTGCTTTATGGGTACAATCTATATTTAAGTCCAATAGTTAGATTAACAAAACAGATATTATTATTATAACCGATTGCATTGTTTGTCCATCCCAGTCCATCAAATACAATATGTATCTTCGATGCAAAAATAATAATAATAATACAATATGTATCTAGTATTATTATTTTGAACAGTCCCGGAATCGTTGATGACCAATTTATCTTCTGAGAATTGTACGCATTCTCCTTTTTTAGATGAATTGAACATACTCCTGTTGGACTCCTAAAGCAGGTTGTATTACGTTGTATACATGCATGTTTTTTTTAAAGACATGCATGTATGATTTCTTGGAAAGACCTAACTATAACTTGTTCTCTAATCTGTACGTGACCTTTTTAAAATATTTATCATGTGACCAGGATTTGTAGTGTTCTTTTTTCTTTTTTCTTTTGTTTCATATCTGTTAGGAGTTGGACTCCTGAAGGATGTCCGATGTTGCATGCACATTTTTTTTGGAAAGACTTTTCTGTACTCTTTTTTTTCCTTGGTACGTGACCAAGGTTGGCATGTTTTTTTTCGTTTTCTTTAACACGTGTTCGTATTCTTGTTGAACAACTGACGGACGTCCGATTTGCATGCATGTTTTTCTGGAAAAGTTGAGTCCGTGTGTGTCTCCTAATTTTCTGCTCCGGGCGCCAATTTCCTTTCGATCTCTCTCGCTTTTGTTTTTGAACTCCAGTCGTCGATCTCTTTCTCTGTTAGAAACAGTCGTACTCATCCAAAAAAACAAAACAGGTGTACGTGCCCATTAGTGTTTTTTGATTGTGTCCTGGAGACGTACGTGGCCGTTATTTTTTTAAGGAAAAAGTCCAAAACAAACCCTGAACTCGTAGACGAAAGCTAAATTAAACCCTGAACTTTAAATCTCTGAAATTAGCACACTGAACTATCTAATCCCGGTCTATTTTAAACCTTGAGTGCGTTTCCAAATAGGGATCATCGACGTGGCATGCTGAACCCGGGATGGTTGGCTGCGGCCAGACTGGGCCGGCCCATAAGGCAGGGGCGAAGTTTTTTTTTTTTGCAACATTTTCGAACCGCGCTAAGTAAAAACGTTGAAAAAGAAGAGCCCTGCCAATCGACCTTGCGACCTGACGCTCGTCAAATCCTCCTGCTAGCCACTTTAACCGCTGGCTTTTGGTGGCATAAGTGAAGCACGATAATATTTAAACACACGCAGCATGGAGGTTTGAAAACATTTTATGTAATATTTCGAAACATTTCCTTGAAAATTGCCAACAATTTTGAAATCCGAATATTCTAACAACCAAAAAAACAATTTTTTGGAGTTACGAACAGTTTTTGAAAAACATACATTTTTAAAAAAAATCTGAACCATTTTTAACGCTCCGAACATTCTTTAAAGTGCAAACACTTTTTGGCAAAAAATAAAAAATAGTTCAAAACACAAACGACTTTGAAACCTGAACAAATTTTCCCATTTTAAAGTTTTTTAGAAAGTGTTCACATTCTAAAATATTGTTCAGGTTTCCAATTTTGTTCCCGTTTTTAAAAAACATGTTTATCTTTAAAAATGTTCATACTTTAAAAAATTGTTTTCGCTTTAAAATTTAGTTCAGGTTTCAAAAATTGTTAGTGATTTGAAAATTTCTTTCACGTTAAAAATGGTTCATGTATAAAAAATATTCAGGGATTTAAAAAAGGTTCATGTTTGAAATTTTCATTCTGTGTTTTTTTAAATCACAATTCCAAAATTGTTAAAAAATTTGCAAAATATGTTTGGAACTGGAAAAACTCTTTGTTGCTTTTAAGAATATCCGAATTTAAAAAATGTTGATTATTTTCAAGAAAATGTTTAAAATTCTTAAATGTTTCCGAACGTCGATGCTATGTAGTCTTGTTAAATACATCCGCGCTTCACGTTTGTCACTAAAAGTTAAGTGGTGGAGTGGCTACACGACGAGGTCAACAGCGCCAGATCTAAAGTTCGATTACCCCTGGGTATTGTCTTTTTGCTATTTTAAAGTCGAAAAACACGTTTTGTATTTGGTGGGCCGGCCCACTCGCCAACGATCCCGGTTCGACCTGCTACCACATTGATAATCCCTTTGAAAACGCGCTCAAGGTTTAATGTAGACCGGGATTACATAGTTCGGTGTGTTGATTTCAGGGATTTAAAGTTTAGTGTTCGATTTACCTTTCGTCTACAAGTTCAAGATTTGTTTTGGACTCTTTCCTTTTTTTAATGGAACGTGTGCAAGATTTATACATGCAACTGGCAGAGGTAGCATACAACAGATTAACCACGCTCCCCACGCTCCTAACCACGGCGACCTCACGCCTCCCGCCCGCCATTGCCCCTGCCGTAGATCTCGCCGCGCGGTCCTCGCGACATGCCTCCTAGGCGTCGAAGGCCGGCGCCGGCGGCCGAGGCCGCTCCCCCTCCCCCTTCCCCCACCCGTTTCCCTCCCCATGTTCAGGAAGATCTGACGGGGCTGGTGAGACTGATCTCACCGATCCCGCAGCCCATAGCCATGGCGGAGGGGAGTCAGAGTTGGGTGGATCGGGCGACAAGGATACGCGACGCCACTGCGTCGTGGATCTGATGGGTCCAGGAGTGGAAGGCGGCACATCAGGCGGTGGCGGCCGCGAGAGATCCGGTCACGCGAGCTGCAGCGAGCAATTTTGCAGAATCCTGTCGTCTGCGAGCGGAAGAGGAACAGAGGCTTCTGGCGAAGCGGATTTACGACGAGGCTACAGTGGTGGAGAGGCAGAGGATGCCCCCATACCCGCACTCCCCGTCGGCCGATTTCGTGAAGTGGGCAAGGGTAGAGGTGAAATCCGAAGATCCCCGCAGAGCTCTGAGATGGGAGGGCATGCTTGGAGTGATTCCTTCGGGTGCGCCTCTGCAAGGCATCTCGTCCTGGCAGCCGCCGTCGATACGGGACTGAACCTGGATGGAGCACAAGACGCCACGCCTCCAGGCTCACCTATGGCGCTCATGAGGAGCAATGCTTGTGGGAGTGGTCGTTCTTCGCCTCCGCCGTTGCCGTTCAGCTCGCCGGTGAGGCGAGGAGGGGGTCGGAGAGCCTCTGCCAGGAGGGCCCTGCAGATCAGTGAGCTGATAGTGGCGGACCCCGGTTGCCCTGTACCCATTCCTTTTGCGGGAGAGGTGGTGGCGCCCCTTCAAAAGGCGTCTCCCCCTGCTGATCCACTCCAGGGCCCCAGGCGAGGGCAAGCTAGGGTTCGTACGATCCATAGTAGGTCCGGCAGATCCAATCTGGTGTGGATTCGGAAAGACAAATTTATTTCTGGCGAATTCTCTGCAGCAGATTGCCACCCGGTCGGTAGTGCGGATCGATTGACAGCTCCTAAATTCTTCTCCTTCTCTAGAGATTACTGGGCAAGGAAATCGGGCAAGATCCCTTTCGCCTCCATTATCAAGATGGCTGGGGGAGGTCGTGATGGCAGCAGTCGTGGAGGGCGATACGGCTCGGGGAGGGGCCGCACTGGCCGTCCCCCTGCTCCCACGCCGTCGGTGCAGGTGGGGGTCGCTCCGCCGCCGCTGGCTCCACAGGTGGCTCAAGCTACACCGCCGCAGATGTCGATCTACGCCAAGCCCCCTCTGTTTCCAGTCGGTTCTGCTCAAGCTATGATGCAGGCAGGAGGGCAGATGTATGGATATCAAGGGGGTTGGAATCCTCAGATGCAGCAGTTACAGCAGATGCCACAGTGGGTGAATCATCAGCAGTTCCCCTTTCAATACATGCCTCCTACTCAGGTGTTCCCACAGCCGTTTAATCCTCAGATGCAGCAAAATCAGTTTGGAGGGAGTGGATCTTCCGCTGGAGACAATGTGCAGAGCAGTCAGCCAGAGTCCAGCAAGAACAAGAAGAAGAAGAATCAGAAGAACAGGCAGACAACTGTGCAGACAAGTGCCCCCAGTGAAGATTTGGCTTCCTTCAACATTGATCCCAAATATGTTGGAGCTATCTGTTATAACTGTGGACAGCCTGGGCATTTTGTTGGTATGTGCCCCATCCCCAAAGTTTGCTTCATATGCAAGACACCTGGCCACCATATGGACTCCTGCCCTACCTGGTACAAGCCATATCCAGCAGCTATGTACTGGGGGAGTGCCAGTAATGGACTGGGTTTTTTCCATATAGAGACTGGTGGCAAGGAAGACAGTGAATGGCTGAATATGAGGAATGTTGGGCTAGTGTTAGTTGAAAAAGGTGAGATTAATGAAACATAGCTGGGGGTTTGCTTTTCTGAGATGTGGAAAACCAATTGGCCCTGGTAGATCAGGAGATATGACAGCAAAAAATTTATTGTTAGGTCCCCCCCAACAAAAAGATCAAAGAACTAGTGGAATACCCCTCCATCAACCTGAAGAAGGAAGGAGTGATTGTTTCCTTCAGTGATTGGAGTGGAGAGATGCCAGCTTTTGATTATCTGGAGGAAACTTGGATTGTGATTGAAGGGATACCTCCCAAATGGATATCTTGGAACATTATTTCTCAGATATCTACTATGCTTGGTGTCCTTGTAAATGTGGATTGGCACACTATTTTCAGAAGCTTTTATGAGAAGGTGAGGATTCAGGTTGCTGTGATAGATACTACCAAGATTCCCGGAGATAGAATGGTGGAGATTAACCTTGAGTTGTATTTGATAAAATTCTCTGTGGAAACTGGGTTAGGGAGTGGTCAGTCAGACATACCTCCAGGCCCTGATGACAATCCTTCACAGAAAAAGCACACTGACGAGGAATTCGACACAAGTGAGGATGATTTGCTTGGAGAAGATATGGACACTGGTAATAGTAACCAAACTATCAAAGATAAAACTAATGCTGCTGGGACTAATGGGACTGCTCAAATGTGCTCCACTCCTGCCCCTGTTGCCAGTTGCTCTAATATGGTCTCCTCCAAGTTGCTGGGTGCCCCCATGACCAAAAGCTTCCTGGAGATGGTGAATAAGAACCAAAATGTCAACTTTGGTGCCCCTCTGTTGGAACAATTTGAAGCTGCTGCTGAAGTAGCAAAACCTGTGGTGCATAAGAACATCAACACTCAGCAGAAATGGGGCCCTGTGGTGGCCTCCAGGGTTAGTACCAGGAACAAGAAGGATAACAGGCCTGCTATCCAGAAAGCTCAAGAGTTGAAGCAAATCAAGAACCTGGAAAAACCTATGTTGAGAAAAGGTACCCAAAACTCCTTGGCATGTCTTGATGATACCTTTCTGTTGAAAACTGTAGAATGCTCAGGGATTAGCCTGGGTACTAGCAGTGATAACATCAGGGAGAATATTTGCATTATCAAGAATGTAGAATTAGATAGAATTGCTAAATTTAATTCTGAAAATCCTGATATATTTCTGCCTCCCAGTATAGATATTACTGGTGAGGAATTCAGATGTACTGAGCCTGATCCTAGGGATAATGTTGAGACAGAAGTGGGGGCACATAGTAATGGGCCCTCTACTTCAGACTCCCCCTGGATTGAGGTTCAAAAATCCTCTTCTTGCAAAGGAAGAAGGAAAATTAACTTTGATCTTAAATGATAGGTGTTTTCTGGAATATTAGAGGGTTTAATGGCCCTAATAAGGTTGAAAAATTAAAAGAGCTCATTGGAGCCAACAGTCCTGATTTTATTTGTATTTCTGAGACCAAAAAAGAAGAGTTTACTATTCTTCAACTTGAAGCTTTTGATCCCAGATCCAATTTTCATTGGAAATGGCTCCCTGCTAGTAATACTGCAGGAGGGATCTTGATTGGAGTTAAGATAGATATATATGACATAGTTCAATGTGATCTACATAATTACTGCATTTCCTGTTTACTTAGGAACAGACAGAATTGCTCTGTTTGGAGAGTTATTTCTGTCTATGGCTCTGCCTATGACCAGTTTAAAATGCAATTCATTAATGAGCTACATTCCATACTAGCTGGCTGGATAGGCCCCACTCTAGAAGGTGGAGATTTCAATTTAATTAGAGAGGCTAGTGATAAAAACACTGGTGCTATCAATCAGCACTGGGCTGACCTCTTTAATGATTGGATTAACAAATTTGGCCTAATAGAGCTCAAAATTAATGGGAGGAAGTTCACATGGGGTAACAACCAGGACAATCTAGTGATGGCTACTATAGACAGAGTTTTCATGTCCACTGATTGGGCCTCTGAATTTCCTGGGATACATCTCAAAGCCCATCCTAGATTGGGGAGTGATCACACCCCTCTGGTTCTTAACACTTGTGCCTTCCCCATTCCCAAAAGTAAACATTTTAGATTTGAGAAATGGTGTCTGGAGGTTGAGGGCTTTAGAGAGGTGGTTATTAAATCCTGGACTGCCACCTGCCCCTTTACTAAGGCTATAGATATTTGGCAGTTCAAAATTAGGAACTCCAGAAAAGCCATCAAAGGGTGGATGGCCAACTATGAGGCTGATCAAAACAGACAGAAACAAGCTCTGGTGGCTGAATATAACTGTTTAGATATTATCTCTGAAACTAACCCTCCTTCCCCTAACACTAACTGCAGAATTAAAAAAATTGCAAGTGACTTGGAGGAAATTTGGAGGAAGGAGGAAATCAAGGCCAGGCAGAGATCCAGAGAGAGGGATGTGCTTGAAGGAGACCTGAATGCTGGCTATTTTAAAGCTATAGCAAATCAGAAGAGGAGGAGGAAACAGATTATGGTGCTAGAAGGAGAAGCAGGTAATGTGACTGATCATAATGATATTATGAAAGTTGTTGTTGGTTACTATAAAAAACTATTTGGTTACCAAGAGAAAATCAACATCAACCTAAGAGATGACTTTTGGGAAGATGGTGAGAAAGTTACTGATGTTCATAACAACATACTAGATGCCCCCTTCTCTGAAAAAGAGATAAAAGAGGTTGTCTTCGGCTCTTATGGAGAAGGAGCCCCTGGGCCTGATGGATTTCCATTTTTATTTTATCAACAATTTTGGGACCTTATTAAAGGTGACTTGTTTGCTTTATTTCGTGATTGGGAGAATGATGAGCTAGATCTATATATACTCAACTTCTCTTTATTAACTCTAGTTCCTAAAGAGGCTGATGCTAGCAAGATAGAAAAATTTAGACCACTTGCTATGATTAATTGTAGTTTCAAGATCTTTGCCAAATGTGCCACTAATAAGTTTGGCCCCATTTGCAAAGATTTAATTTCCTTGAACCACACAGCCTTCATAAAAGGCAGATATATTGCTGAGAGTATCATCACAGTTCATGAAATTATTCATTCTGTGTACTCCAGCAAACAATCTGGTTTGTATTTAAACTAGACTATGAGAAAGCCTATGACATGATCAACAGGGATTTCTTGCTTGATATGATGCACAGGAGGGGTTTTAGTTCTAGGTGGATGAAGAAGGTTACTTCTTTATTACACAAGGGATCTATTGGGGTTAATATAAATAATGCCAATAGTGATTATTTTATTGCTGGTAAAGGTGTCAGATAGGGTGACCCTTACTCCCCTCGACTTTTTAACTTAGTAGCTGATGTTTTTACTAGAATTCTTATTAAAGCTGCTAGGAATAACATCCTGGAGGGTTTGTTTCCCAGTTCCAACCCAGGTGGCATTATTAGTATGCAATATGCTGACGACACTTTATTATTTTTGAGTAATAACCATGCTCATGCCAGGAACCTTAAATGGTTGCTATCCTGTTTTGAACAAATTTCTGGGATGCGGATCAACTTTCATAAATGTGATCAGGTTCCTATTAATGTGAATGGGGATGAAGCAAACATATTTGCTCAAATCCTTGGTTGCAAATTAAGTGATTTCCCTATTAAATATTTAGGAGCCCCTCTTCACCATAGAAAACTGAAAAAATGTGAACTTCAACCTACTGTGGATAAAATAATTAAGAAAGGGGCTGGGTGGAGAGGCAGGTTACTATCCTCTGGCAAGAGGCTCACATTAGTGAAAACCTGCTTGGCCACTATACCTAGTTACCTTATGGGTATTTTCAAATTTCCCAAATGGGCCATTAAGTTGATTAATTCCCAGCTGGCTCACTGCTTTCGGGATGATTATGAGGGCACCACAAATATCACCTTGCTGCCTGGGATTGTGTGACCCTGCAAAAGCAGCATGGGGGCCTTGGCATCCCTAACATTGTAGATATGAACCTTTGCTTGTTAGCTTCCTGGATTAAGAGATACTTTTTAGATGAGGGCAAGATTTGGAAACAAGTCATTGATGCCAAATAGAACACTCATAGTCCTGTCGGCTGCTAACGCTGCAAACATAGGATATTCCTGGATTATTGGGAATGGCAAGAGCATCACATTTTGGGAAGACCAGTGGATTGGCCATACCACCCTGGCTACTAAGTATTGGAGTTTATATAGTATTGCCAATGAACAGAATAGCACTGTGAGCGATGTCTGGGACGGCACTAATCTAAAAATCTCTTTCAGGAGATGTTTTTCCAGTGATATGCTAGCTGAGTGGAATGATCTATTCAGCTTCATTAAAAATACTGTGCTAATAGACAAAGTACACACTGTTTGTTGGAATTATGATTCAAAAGGTGTTTATACTGTTAAGTCCTTTTATAATGTAGTTAATTTTAGAGGGATTCACCCTGGGGATCTCCTATCCATCTGGAATATCAAAGTTCCCCTTCGCATTCATATATTTCTTTGGCTTATGTTAAAAAAAAGTGTTGACTAGGGATAATCTTCAGAAGAGACAAACGGTAGAAGATGCTACCTGCCTTTTCTGTAGTGATCCTGAAACTATTGAGCATCTATTTTTTGGTTGTGTTGTTTCGATAGAACTATGGAGAGTGATTGGGGACATTTTTAATAGCCATTCTGGGATGTCTGTGTCTGACATGCTTGAATGGTGGTCCTTTAACAAGAATCACCCAGCAGATTGTTTGCTACACTCTGCTACTCTGTGGACTTTATGGAAATATCGAAATGACATGTGCTTCAATCATACCCCCTGGATTGGGATGCAGGTGTTGTGGAGGAACATTGCTGCTTCTTTGGACAGCTGGGCGGTCCGATGCTCAGGCCCTGTCAAAGGAAAAGTGCTATACTTAGTGCGGAAGCTGGAGCAGTTAGCAAGATCCCCACCCCTCCTGCTTTGGCCGGATCCTGGCTAGGCCTACAGATGTGCTCGGAGGTGCTGCGAGATCGTGATATCGCTTGATTTCCTTGCTTATTGGATGTAGCTCCCTTTGAGACTGTAGTTTTTTAATTTCTCCTTGAATTGATGACTGTGGGCACGGTCTGCTCTTTTGCTGGGGCAGCGATGTGTGCTGTTTATCCCCCCGCGTGCTTGTAACAGAATTCGAACCTCTTGTGGTTTCTTTTGGTAATGCAAATGGAACTGGGGCTTTTGAGCCCTTTTCCTCTAAAAAATACATGCAACTTCGTAGCGTGTCAGTTCAACATATATATACTTTTGGTATGTAACGTAATATTTTTAAATCCTAGCCATAAATATTATAGATCAACGCTCTATATTATTTTTGCTTATGTGGAAGAACGTGGTGTCTTATTGGTTTTTGTTTTAAGTATATAATAGAAGATTCCAAAAACTTAGCCATGATATTAACTTGAAATAAACCATTTTCTTACTAAAGAGAATATTAATCAAACTAGTCTTTTTCATAGTCATTTCATTTCTACATAACCAAATATTACTTCTACTGACTTTAACTAACTTAGTTAGTCTCAAACTACTATAAACTAAGCATACCAAACAAAACAAGCATTCAACAGAAATAAATATTTACTTAAGTGATTTAAATGCATGAACTAAATCATTATTCAAGTTGGAAAATCCCAAATATTGAGATGGCACCATGAAAATGTTGCTATGGCTTGCCTTAGTGCAGATGAGGTTCACACTCCTCCAAGTGATCCTCAAGACAAGCTTCACCTTTTGAAAATAATTAAAAACATAGAAAGAAAATATCAAGAAACACTCTGAAACTCACCAGAAAATCTAGACAGCAGAGAAAAATCTCATTTTTGGTGAGCTGCTAGATCTTTTCATTAAGAACACAATGCAAAAAAGAATCACTTCATTTGGACTTAGGGTTAAAAAGTTGTGGCTGTTTGAAGTTATCTGGATTATTTGAATTAAATTTAAATA
The DNA here is from genome assembly GCF_018294505.1 of Triticum aestivum. Taxonomy (NCBI): domain Eukaryota; kingdom Viridiplantae; phylum Streptophyta; class Magnoliopsida; order Poales; family Poaceae; genus Triticum; species Triticum aestivum. The sequence goes on along the minus strand of NC_057811.1, from coordinate 24,523,150 downwards.
AAACAGAAACCAGGGGTGACGTCGATGGCGTATTCTCTGAATACGCCTCTACTCGTACCGCTTCGGGCAGAGGCTGACAGCGGGCCCTGCTGGTCAGGTGTGAGGGGGAGGGAGAGAGAAACAGAGCGCGGCGAGGCTTCGCCTGAGCTCACGCCGGCGAGGAGGGCTCCTTGGCCAGATCCAGAGGGATAGAATGCGGGAGGAGGTCGAGGCGCACCTGCCCGTACCCGTAGAATAGCTAGGGGTGGTCGGACGGGGTCGGAACGAGCTTCTCCAGCGGCAGCAGGAAGTAGAGATCGTCGGAGTTGGAGACGACGGTGATGTGGGGCCGCACCAGGGGCTCCATTGTGGTCAGACGACACCAGTGAAGCACCACGGAGGCTCTAGAAAAGTGGCTTGAGATCAGGAGGGACTGGAACGGTGGGGGTGAACCGCGGGAATCGCCAGCGAGCTCGAGCTCGGAGACGGCGGCCCGAGGCTTGCCCGGACGGGCTGCGGCTTTCTACTGCATTGTGGAGTGTGTAGGAGGAGTTGGTGATGCTCGAGGAGGCTGGGGAGGGGCTGTATTATAGGCGAGCGAGGAGGGGGATTGGGCTCCGCCGGAGGGCTTCTGAACACAGCGCCCCGCGACGAACAGCGTTAGTGAGAGGGGGAGAAGGCGACACAGCTCACGCGGGCACTGTGGGAGGGCGGAGACGAACAAAGGAGCGGGGGTGCCGACGATCACAGTGGCGCGGCGCACTGTTGGGTTGGCTCGGTGAGCGCCAGCAAGGATATAAGGGCGTCGAGACGGAGATTGTGGCACGGTTTGGCAAGGTGCGGTAGTCGGGGAAGCGAGCACGCGGCGGCATCCAGAGTGCGTCGACTAGCACATTGGCATCATGCACACGTGTGGTCACCGCGCGAACTCTGGCATAGAGCCACGGCTTGCCATAAATTCATGTCTGGCGTGCAATCCTTAGTGGGTTGGGTCGTTCCAATGCTTTGAGTCGAGCCCAGGGGCTCTAGGTGCGTGGTTTACTTCATGGTAAGTTTCTGGTCAGTAACTTGCGGAGTTAACTGTGACCAAACCATAGAGAGTTTAGGGCTGATTTTTGGTGGTTAGTAGTTTCTTAGGAAGGTAATGATGCTTAAGAAAAATCAGCCTCATTGGATCAAGGAAAATGATACTTGCTGTAGAAATTGACTTTTTTGACCAGAACAGAAAAGATTTTCTGTAGCAAAACTATTCCACAAAGTGATGCTATATTTTTGCTCAGGAAGATGCCCTAGGGTTCAAAGAATATTTGGGAATTTTCTCAGATTTTTGTTGGCAAAGAAAATGGGGGTTGCTTTGGAGCATATGTTGCTGAGTAGGGTTTTTGAAGAGAAAATGAATATTTTTCATTTAAGAAAAATATTCCTAGGATTATTTTGGGATTAATCAGAGAAGAAATGATGGCTTGGGGAAGACATGAGCCACTTGGGTGAAAATCATGGGTATGCCCAAGGGTTTAAGTCCAATTGAAATGATTTAAAAACCCAAATTCAAATAAGAAGGCAATGAAAAGTCAGAAAAAGAAGAGGGGGCAAAAACCAGGCTGTAAGAAACCTCCCCCACTTAGGATGAATCTCGTCCTCGAGATTCGCTTGCTCGGGAAAACAATTCTAGATAGGTTGCCTTTAGAAATTCCTCTCGTTCCCAAGTTGCCTCTTCCTCTGTGTGATGCTCCCACTACACTTTATAAAACTTTATCGCCTTACTACGAGTGACCCTTTCCATCTCATCCAAAATTCTGAACAGTTTCTCCTCATATGTTAAACCCTTAGCCAGCTCTAATTCTGACATATCCGTCTTTTTTCTCTGGAGGCGATATACATCGTCTTAGCTGTGAGACATGGAACACATTGTGCACTTCTGACAATTCCGGGGGCAATTCCAACTGATCTACAACAGTACCCACTCTGGACATAACCAGAAACGGACCAATATACCTGGGTGCCAATTTTCTGTGGGTCTGAAATCTTTTGACTCCTTTCATAGGGGTGACTCGGAGGTATACATGGTCTCCGGGTTCAAAACTGATCTGGCGGTGCTTCACATCGTAATAACTCTTCTCTCGGGATTTAGCCAATTGCAATCTTTCTCGGATTTCCTTGACTTGCTTTTCAGCTTCCATCATGAGATCGGTTTCGAAAATATGGCTATCTCCGGTTTGAGACCAATTTAGCGGAGTGCGGCACTTGCGGCCATACAAAGCTTCATAAGGTGACATCTTTAGACTGTTCTGGAAGCTGTTGTTGTAGGAGAACTCGGCATACGGCAGACAATCTTCCCATTTGGGTCCTTGGGCCAAAGCACATGCTCGAAGCATATCTTTGAGTATTTGGTTTACTCGTTCAGTCTGTCCATCTGTCTGAGGATGATAAGTTGTGCTGTACTTTAGCGTGGTCCCCAAAGCTTGATGGAGACGTGACCAGAAACCAGAGGTAAAAAGTGACCCTCTGTCCGAAGTGATCGTTCTTGGTACTCCATGCAGACTGACTATTCTGGACACATACAACTGTGCGAGCTGATCGGCTCGATAAGTGGTTCTAATGGGAATAAAATGAGCTACCTTGGTCAATGTGTCCACTACGACCCATACTGCATCATTGCCTCGATGAGTCCTTGGTAGTCCTGTGATAAAATCCATACAGACATCATCCCACTTCCATTGTGGAATGGGCAAGGGTTGGAGGAGTATGGCGGGTTTCTAGTGTTCTGCCTTCACTTTGTTGCGTATGTCGCAACAAGCCACAAAATAGGCGATGTCTTTCTTCATACCATCCCACCAGAACATCTGCCGAAGGTCTTCGTACATTTTGGTACCTCCGGGGTGAATGGAATACGAAGATTCATGTGCTTCTGCCAATACCTTCTTTCTTAAGTCTGCTTGATTTGGTACACAAATCCTTCCGCGGAACCTTAGTGTACCTTGCTGATCCTTAGAGAAATCTTGTGTCTGGCCTTCTAACATACGCTTGATATGTTTTTGTAGCACTGGGTCGTCTGACTGGGCCTTGCGGATCTCATCCTCGAGGGTAGGAGTAACTTCCATCATATTAGCAAGACTAGTATCAATAATGACCAGATTGAGTTGAGTGATCTCTTCCTGAAGTTCGGGAGGCAAGGACTCCATCATGGTATTCAGACTGGCAGGCTTGCGGCTGACTGCATCGGCGACCACGTTGGCCTTACCCGGATGATAATTAATTCCAAGATCATAATCCTTGACTAATTCAAGCCATCTTCGTTGGCGTAGGTTTAAGTCTGGCTGAGTAAATATATATTTGAGACTTTTGTGGTCGGTAAATATTTGACACCTTTTTCCAATGAGGTAGTGTCTCCAAATTTTTAGAGCATGAACAACCGCGGCCAATTCCAAATCATGAGTAGGATAGTTCCCTTTGTGGGGTCATAGCTGACGAGATGCGTATGCTACAACCTTGCCATCTTGCATGAGTACGCATCCAAGACCTTGCCTGGAGGCGTCGCAGTACACATCAAAGCTGCGGTAGATGTCCGGAAGAGTCAGCACAGGTGTTGTTGTCAGTCTAATTTACAGCTCATTGAAACTTTTCTCACAGTCCTCAGTCCAGCCAAATTTCTTATCTTTCTTGAGAAGTTCTGTCATTGGCTTGGCAATCTTAGAGAAACCTTCAATGAAACGACGGTAGTACCCGGCTAATCCAAGGAAACTCCAGATTTGGGATACTGTCGTGGGTGCCATCCACTCAAGCACGTCCTTCACCTTACTTGGATCCACGACTATACCTTCTACGGACAGAACATGCCCTAGGAATCCAACTTGCTTGAGCCAAAACTCACATTTACTGAATTTGGCGTATAGCTGATGATCGCGGAGTCTTTGTAAGACAGCTCTGAGGTGTCCCTTTTGCTCTTCTTCACCTTTTGAGTATATAAGTATATCATCGATGAAGACCACCACAAATTTATCCAGGAAATCCATGAATACTTTGTTCATCATGTGCATGAAGAAAGCAGGGGCATGGGTGAGACCGAAGGACATAACGGTATATTCATAAAGACCGTATCGGGTAGTGAATGCGGTCTTAGGAATATCTTCCTTTTTGATCTTGAGTTGGTGGTATCTAGTCCTTAAATCAATTTTGGAGAATACTTTTGCCCCACTGAGTTGATCAAATAAATCATCAATCCTGGGTAGTGGATATTTGTTTTTAATAGTGACATCATTCAGCTGACGGTAATCCACACACATACAGAGACTACCATCTTTCTTGTCCAGAAATATTGCGGGTGATCCCCATGGTGAAGAGCTTGGACGGATATAACCTTTCTGAGCATCTCATCAAGCTGTTTCTTTAATTCCACTAATTCTGACGAAGGCATCCGATAATACTTCTTGTATAACGGTGCGGTCCCGGGCACAAGATCAATTGCAAACTCAAGCTCTCGGTTTGGCGGCATTCCTGGCAATTCTTCTGGGAATACATCGGGAAATTCACTGATCAAAGGAATTAATCCCAATTCTTCAGCCACAACGGTGAAGACTATCTCTTTCTTGGGTATGCTTCTGTGGGCATAGAATTTTGTAGTCTGCCCTACCTGACTTGTCAAGGTGACTTCTCTGGCCGCGCAGTTAATGCATACTTGGTATTGGGTTAACCAATTCATTCCCAAAATAATGTTTAACTTGGCAGACTCGATGACTATCAAGGAAGTTGGAAAACGGACTCCTTGGATATCAATTTCCAAGTTACGGCAGACAAGATTTCTTCTGAGCAAAGATCCCGGGGATTCTACCAGCATGTTCTTTCTCGAAATCGAACAAGGAAATTTGTTTTGGGCAACAAAACTCCGCGAAATAAAAGAATGGAAGCCCCAGAGTCAAATAAAATTATTGGGGTTATGTTATTAACAGGGAACATACCAATGACGACTTTGGGGTCCTCTTGGGCTTCGCCTGTGGAGAGGTGATGTACTTGCCCTTTTATGGTTTACTGGACAGGGTACGGCCCCATATGGTTGACTTGTGGCGTGAATGGAGCATTTGCCTTGCCGTTCTTGGGGCACTGTCTTGCATAATGTCCAGTTTGTCCACAACTGAAATAGGAATTGTTGTGCTGACATTCTTCTCGCACCGGGCTGGTTACGACATTCTTGACTTGGGTAGTGGTCTTGTTAACATTCTGCTGCCAATTGGGCTTGTACTCTACTTGAGTGTTCTGCCAAGTACGAGCCTTCCGCACTGGCTGACCATCCTTCTTAGGCTCAAACTTAAGCTTGTCATCATTATTGGCAGTCTTGTTGTCATGTACAAGCTTGTGCTCCCTTTCAGCAATGAGGGCCTTGTTTACCAGAGTTTGGAAGTCCAGGAAATCAAAGATACTGAGTGTGCATCGGAGGTGCTGGTTTACTCCGCCAAGAAATCTGTCAATCTTTCTTTCTTCTGTGGCCACATCATAGAGGGAATAGCAGGCCAAATGATTGAACTTATGCAGATATTCACTAACAGACAGGCTTCCTTGGGTGAGCGCAAGGAATTCACGCTGCTTGACCTTCATAATACCAGCAGGAATATGGTATTTGCGGAAATGATCCTTGAATTTTGTCCAAGTGATTTCTTCATCTGCAGACCACATGGCTTTCGCATTATCCCACCATATAGCGGCAGCTCCTTCGAGATAATGCGTAGCAAATGGAACCTTGTGATCTTCTTCGGTACGAGCAATCTCAAGCTTTTTCTCAATAGTTCGTAACCAATCATCTGCTTCCAAGGGATCAATAACTTGACTGAAACTGGGAGGCTTGGTTCTCTGAAAATCTGACAGTTTGGAATGGTGACTGTTCTGATTTCGATTCTGCCCAACCATAGCTTGTACACTTTTTAATAATTCAACCAGATCATTATTCCTCCTTTCCTCAAACATACGCAAAATTTGCTCGGTGGAGGGCGGATGTGGCGGTGGAGGCGGTGGTGGATCGTACGGCTCGGTGGAATGCCCTGCCTGTGGTGCTGAGCGGCGAACAGGGACATCCTCACAAGCGTGACTGCTGCTGCCTCCCCTCGTCATCCTATTATTAGTTTTTTCCAAGATAACACAACCGTGATGAGCAACATCCAAAACAGTGGGGAAAAGCCAGCGACAAAACCTGAAAGAAATGAAAACGGAATATCGAAGAAAACACGGCAAATAATAAAAAGTTCCAACATAATTATACATAGACTCATACATGAAAGATAAGCACCATGAGAAGTTTGATTACTCTCATACATGAAGTGGAACATCATGACTCATACGACTACATCCATACACCAACATGACAACTGCGGATACTCGAACACTGTAGTGCTCTGTTGGTCCTGCTGGGTCCTCTCCTGATGCGGACTCGGATCCTGAACTGACGACGTTAACCGAGACCTCCAGGTTAAAGGTAACACGATGACGCTGCCTCGAGGGCTCTCCCTCCGGGGCAGGTGCAGGATGAGGCAGGAGCATGGAGGCTACGGGGGTAGCGACAAGGGAAACCCAGTCAGCAGGAGCACTGAGAGGAGTCACGGTCGAGGTGCCCGAGCTACTCGGAGGAGTAACCGGGGAAACAGGCGAGCTAGAACCGGGTGGAATATAAGGAGTAAATCCCATAGACGGCAGAGTGGGATAGGACCTAGCGGCTACTAAAGCAGTGCGAGCACGAGTCAGCTCTCGAGCTAGCTCGAGAATCAGAAGGTAACTAGCAGTGATATAGCGAGAAAGGTGGCTAGCAGCGCTATCAGACTCCGGATCATTGATAGGGAAACGGACACGACCATTGTCGTGCAAGGATGGATAGTAGTGGAAACCTGGGTGGTTCTGCATCCGGACCTCGTTATAGCGCAGCTCCACGAGGACCTCAAATGCAGCAAACTGGACAGCCTAAGAAGCGGTGGAAGCGAAACCGCTCCTGGAGGTATGAGTGAAAGAGTTGGAGGATGAACTGGTGCATAGAGTAACCACGGCGTGATACTCGTATACTGAGTCTGCTAGACGCTCCCGGTACACCCGATACATCGGGTCGTCACTGTGAGGGTAGAGGCGACGCCATACATTCCGAAGAAGGTGCGGCAACGTGTACGGCAGCAGCTCCAACTGGCACGGATACGACACTGGAGCCATCTACATCACAGCCATTAGTTGGTTAGAAATAAAAATAAAACGAGTGCATGCAATGCAACAATCAGCTACAAACACTACCGGCACTCAAATTCGACTCTAACTAACGTCCAGGTAACACGTGGGTAATCTAGCGTGTCCTACAGTCAGCGTGGCTCTGATACCAAGCGTTGTGGCACCCTGGCTCAGAGCAACCGGTTTACCTTGCATTGCCAGCCCAGAGATCATGTCTTTTGGCAACACACAACATTTTGGTACAGAAAACAACCGCTTTATTAATACTAGCGGGACATAGTTCGGTATTACATCAAGTTGCGAGGCCAAGCGGCACACACGGTGCGGCTGAACAATATGTACATTATTTAGTGAACATAAAGGGGCCTTGATCACGACAACTACGCGGCAGCGGAACGATGACGAAGCGGGACTCCATAGCACAGGGACACCAATGTGGACACGATCTAGACTCAGGCAGCACTCCGATCCAACGAAACTTTCCTAAAATCTGGCATGACACGCCAGGTCAGTACAATGAATGTACTTGCAAGCTCACAACAAGCATAAACATAATAACAGACAATATCATGATATTTATTAAGATTATCATCAATGCAAAATCATACTAGGGATGCAGTGAACATAATCTCGTGCCTCAAGTCCATTGGACTTGCTTACCAAATGGGTTATGTCGTAACCAAATGGTGATCTTTCTCAGATCACAAACGGACCAACACTTTGGTCCCCGGAACCAACACTTTGGTTCCCATCATCAACAAACGGAACCAACACTTTGGTTCCCATCATCAACAAACGAAACCAACACTTTGATCCATGGTGTGACCTACTTCCGAGTTGTGTCCGTAACCGAGGTCGTGGCTATCGATAGATTAAATACACTCTGCAGAGGTAGCGCACTTTACCCACACCACAGAATCCATGGCCTCGCACTCCCATTCGGGTGGACCAACGGCATTCCAACGGAACCCTCCCATTGCCATGACACTCTCCCGGCCACTCCGACCAAGACCCCCTTGGGGTTCAGTCCTGGGTGGCCCGGTGCCTACCAAAGGCATCACCGCCACCATCGTGGCAAAACGGCCACCGTCGTGGCAAAACATAAACGGTCCCAAACGGGGACAAGGTACCATAACAACAAATGGGCACACAAGGTTATGTCTGCTTACCAGGGCAGGGTAACGCACGCCCATAACCTTCCCTCGTTGGAGGCACCGACCAGAGGCATGACAACGGACCGAATAAAGGCCTTCCCATAAAGGCCAATGTGGTTGCACTGGGAAAAACTCGATTCACTAGCACCATGACCTGATCAACGATATGTTCAAGTTGAGTTATTATCAGGTTTAACTCAAAGTAAAAATAACCGGTGTCATGGTATGCCATGAAAATGCAACCTTACATTATGCATCACATAATATCGGAAATAAATGGATCAACCTCATCAAGTATTTCACAAACCATAATCATCAGCAAACTCATACCACTTCTCTGGTTATTATAATTCAACAAACTTAACCATGATATTAACTTGAAATAATCCATTTTCTTACTAATGAGAATATTAATCAAACTAGTCTTTTTCATAGCCATTTCATTTCTACATAACCAAATATTACTTCTACTGACTTTAACTAACTTAGTTAGTCTCAAACTACTGTAAACTAAGCATACCAAACAAAACAAGCATTCAACAGAAATAAATATTTACTTAAGTGATTTAAATGCATGAACTAAATCATTATTCAAGTTGGAAAGTCACAAATATTGAGATGGCACCATGAAAATGTTGCTGTGGCTTGCCTTAGTGCAGATGAGGTTCACACTCCTCCTAGTGATCCTCAAGACAAGCTTCACCTTCTGAAAATAATTAAAAACATCGAAAGAAAATATCAAGAAATACTCTGGAACTCACCAGAAAATCTAGACAGCAGAGAAAAATCTCATTTTTGGTGAGCTGCTAGATCTTTTCATTAAGAACACAATGCAAAAAGAATCACTTCATTTGGACTTATGGTTAAAAAGTTGTGGCTGTTTGAAGTTCTCTGGATAATTTGAATTAAATTTAAATAAAACAGAAACCAGGGGGACGTCGATGGCGTATTCTCTGAATACGCCTCCACTCGTACCACTTCGGGCGCGAGTGGAGAGGCTGACAGCGGGCCCCGCTGGTCAGGTGTGAGGGGGAGAGAGAGAAACAGAGTGTGGCGAGGCTTCGCCGGAGCTCACGCCGGCGAGGAGGGCTCCTTGGCTAGATCCGGAGGGATAGAACGCGAGAGGAGGTCGAGGCGCACCTGCCCGTACCCGTAGAATAGCTAGGGGTGGTCGGACGGGGTCGGAACGAGCTTCTCCAGCAGCGGCAGGAAGCAGAGGTCGCCGAAGTTGGAGACGACGGTGATGTGGGGCTGCACCAGAGGCTCCAACGGGGTCAGACAGCACCAGTGAAGCACCATGGAGGCTCTAGAAAAGTGGCTTGAGCCCGGGAGGGGCTAGAACGGTGGGGGCGAACCGCGGGGATCGCCGGCGAGCTCGAGCTTGGAGACGGCGGCCCGAGGCCTGCCCGGCCGGGCTGCGGCTTTCTACTGCGTTGTGGAGTGTGTAGGAGGAGTTGGTGATGCTCGAGGAAGCTGGGGAGGGGCTGTATTTATAGGCGAGCGAGGAGGGGGATTGGGCTCCGCCGGTGGGCTTCTGGACACGGCGCCCAACAACGAAGAGCGTTAGTGAGAGGGGGAGAAGGCGACACAGCTGACGCGGGCACTGTGGGAGGGCGGAGACGAACACAGGAGCGGGGGTGGCGACGAGCACAGTGGCGCGGTGCACTGTTGGGTTGGCTGGGTCGTGCCCGTGCTCGCTGCGGTGAGCTTCGGCGTCGGCGAGCGCCAGCGAGGAGTTAAGGGCGTCGGGATGGCGATTGTGGCACAGTTTGGCAAGGTGCGGCAGTCGGGGAAGCGAGCACTCGTTGAACAGAGCACGCGGCGGCACACAGCGTGTCGACTAGCACATTGGCATTGTGCACACGCGTGGTCACCGCGCGAGCTCTGGCATAGAGCCACGGCTTGCCATAAATTCATGTCTAGCATGTAGTCCTTTGTGGTTTGGGTCATTCCAGTGCTTTGAGTCGAGCCCAGGGGTTGTAGGTGCGTGGTTTACTTCATGGTAAGTTTCTAGTCAGTAACTTGTGGAGTTAACTGTGACCAAACCAGAAAGAGTTTAGGGCTGATTTTTGGTGGTTAGTACTTTCTTAGGAAGGTAATGATGCTCAAGAAAAATCAGCCTCTCATTTGATCAAGGAAAATGATACTTGCTGTAGAATCTGACTTTTCTGACCAGAAAAGAAAAGATTTTCTGTAGCAAAAATATTCCAAAAAGTGATGCAATATTTTTGCTCAGGAAGGTGCCCTAGGGTTCAAAGAATATTTGGGAATTTTCTAAGATTTTTCTGGGCAGAGAAAATGGGGATTGCTTTGGAGCATATGTTGCTGAGTAGGGTTTTTGAAGAGAAAATGAATATTTTTCATTTAATAAAAATATTAGTAAGATTATTTTGGGATTAATCAGGGAAGAAATGATGGCTTGGGGAAGGGATGAGCCACTTGGGTGAAAATCATGGGTATGCCCAAGGGTTTGAGTCCAACTAAAATGATTCAAAAACCCAAATTCAAATAAGAAGGCAATCAAAAATCAGAAAAAGAAGAGGGGCAAAAACCAGGCTGTCACACACACACACTTGTGGGACTACTAAGTTGACGCATCCCCTAAAAAACAAAAACTAAATTGACGCGTATGCAAGGCTTTGTCAACTTATAGTCAACATATGGTTCTAGCAGCAGTGGCCGTTGGATGTCCATCCAGCGGATGTCGTGCTTCTTCTTCAATCTCGGATATTCTTGCTTCAGCCGCTCAAAAAATGATTCCTTCCCTTGACATCTGGGGCGCATCGTTTCGGAGGCTGACCTGTGGGCCTACTAAGTTGACGCGTACCAAGGGCTTTGTCAACTTAGTCAATATAAACGATTCAAGCTGCAGTGACCGTACGATGTCCATCCAATGGCCATCGTGCTTCTTCAACCTCTGGTCTTCTTGCTCCGGCCACCCAAACCAGCACCGGTCATGTCGCGTGTTCTTGCCTCCCGTGGCCAACTGTGATGCTGCGGAGGCCTCACTGCCCCCTACTACTCCCACCGCTGGCCAGGCCCTGCGGCGACGGCAGCCTCACACCGCAGCCGAACCAGTGAACCCTCGTACTCCTCTCCGCGTGGGCATCCACTACCGCGTCTTCCCCGGCTCCGCGTCGTCCTCTTCCTAGGCCTCACCGTCGTCCACCGCCCTGGTGCTGTCGGTGCGGCGTGGTCAACGTGGTCAAGGAACGACTTCCATCGAAAGAGTACTGTACATGGAGAGGCTGGCAGCTGGGTCCATGGCGCAGCAAGGAAGTGCCTCCTTATTACACGGAAAATAATGATTCCTCCACCTGACAGCAGGGACCCATCGGACGGGCCACCATATTTCGCGGAAAAAATGTTTCCCGCCTGACTGCTGGGACCCACCAGCTACATCTTCGCACGCAAGGAAGTGTGTCCATATTACAGGCAAAAAAATGATTCGCCCCCTGACTGCTGGGACCCACCAGCTACATCTTTGCATGCAAGGAAGTGCCTGACAGTCGGGACCCACCTGGTCGAAGTGTACGTAGCGTTGTCATTCTTGTCGCGAACGTGTACGTACATACTGGTCGATCGGTCTCTCTGCAAGTATGAACCGTGGCCGAGTAAGTAGCAGCACATGTCATAGTAGAGCCCCCCACGTAGCAGTTCAGGCTGTCCCGTCTAAACCGTGTACACGTACATACAGCCACACGCCAAAAAATACGGCCACGTACGTACATACGGGTGGGGTCTCGAACGCCTACTCGCGCATACGTACGGCCAGGGCTCGTGTACATGGCTGGGTCGGAACGGAGAAACTGTGTCGTCGTCGTGTTCATGGGGAGGCAACGGAATGCGTCGTGTTCATCGGGAGGCAACAGAATACGTCGTGTTCATCGGGAGCCAACCGGCTGGGACGGAACAACTGATCGAAACGAGGCATGTCGTACCGCGGAACGGAGGAAACGGCCTTGTGTTCGATCGGCCACGGACGAAACGGGATCCTGTTCATCGGGAGGGGTCTGGCATACCGCAAAACGGAGGAAACGGACTTCTCTTGGACCTCCTACGATTGAAACGGGGTCCTGTTGATCGGGAGGGGTGTGGTGTACCGCAAAACGGAGGAAACGGACTTGTGTTGGAGTGCTACGGTCGAAACGGGGTTCCTGTTCATCGGGAGGGGTGTGGCGTACCGCAAAACGGCCACGGGATACTGTTCATCTCCACCGTCGACCTCCTCCAGCCTCCACGGGCCACTGTTCATCCACCGTCGACCTCCTCCAGCCTCCACCCGCGACTGTTCATCCACGGGCTCCTGTTCATCCAGCCTCCACCGCTCCTCCACCGGCTACTGCTCAACCAGCCCTCTCCACGGGGTCCTGTTCAACCACCCCTCCACGGGCTACTGTTCATTCAGCCCTCCACCGGCTACTGTTCAGCCACCCCTCCACGGGGTCCTGCTCATCTAGCCCTCCACGGGGTCCTGTTCATCCACCCCCAACTGGCTCGATCGATCGGGGTAGTGTTCATCCAGTGGCAACGGCCTCTACTACCACGGGGTCCTGTTCATCCAACCCCCACTGGGAACTGTTCATCCAACCCCCCCCCCCCAAACAACGCTCATTGTTCATCCATAGGCAGCATCGATCGGCTTCAGTTAGCAGTAGTAGCGAAGGAATCGCTCGATCGGGTTCAGTTAACAGCCATCGATCGATCGCTCGGGTTCAGTAACGCGTAGCCTGCAGTGCAATCGCTCGGGTTCAGTTAGAGCCCAACGCCTCGCTCGGGTTCAGGTAGAGCCCAACGCCTCGCACCCACGCGCGTACATGTACGAGAGAAATGCGCATCGCTCGGCCCCGACCACCCACCGTAACCGGGAACTCCCCGATATTTTCCTCACCCTCGCTTCTACCACGGGTTTTTCCATCATGGATGGCCCAAAGAATGTCATGCAGCTACGTCTCCGGCCCGCCCAGGACGAAAAGCCCATTTTTGTCATGATTTTTTGTCATAGAAGTAGGAGCCCACCACATCTATGATGATACCGGGTTTTGTCACAATTATCGTCATAGAAGTGTCATAAGCATGACATAAAAAATCATTCGGCCCTAAATGTCACGGTTGTGTCTTTTTTTGGAGTGTTGGCGAAGGAATCCAGATTTCACAAAAGAACCAAACACATCAAGAGACGCTTCAACTCCATCCGTGATCAAGTCAAGAAGGGAGACATAGAGATTTGCAAAATACATACGAATCTGAATGTTGCAGACCCGTTAACTAAGCCTTTTCCACGAGCAAAACATGATCAACACCAAGACTCCATGGGTGTTAGAATCATTACAATGTAATCTAGATTATTGACTCTAGTGCAAGTGGGAGACTGAAGGAAATATGCGGCAATAATAAAGTTATTATTTTATATTTCCTTATTCATGATAAATGTTTATTATCCATGCTAGAATTGTATTAACCGGAAACTTGATACATGTGTGGGTACTGATAACCCACAAGTATAGGGGATCGCAACAGTTTTCGAGGGTAGAGTATTCGACCCAAATTTATTGATTCGACACAAGGGGAGCCAAAGAATATTCTCAAGTATTAGCAGCTGAGTTGTCAATTCAACCACACCAGGATAACTTAATATCTGCAGCAAAGTATTTAGTAGCAAAGTAGTATGGAAGTAACGGTAACGGTAGCAAAAGTAACGATAGTAGTTTTGTAGTAATTGTAATAGTGGCAACGGTAAAGTAACTAAGCGGAGAACAATATGTGAAAAGCTCGTAGGCATTGGATCGGTGATGAATGATTTAGCCGGATGCGATTATTCATGCAACAGTTATAACATAGGGTGACACAGAACTAGCTCCAATTCATCAATGTAATGTAGGCATGTATTCTGAATATAGTCATACGTGCTTATGGAAAAGAACTTGCATGCTATCTTTTGTCCTACCCTCCTGTGACAGCGGGGTCCTACTGGAAACTAAGGGATATTAAGGCCTCCTTTTATTAGAGTACCGGACCAAAGCATTAACACATAGTGAATACATGAACTCCTCAAACTACGGTCATCGCCGAGAGTGGTCCCGATTATTGTCACTTTGGGGTTGCCGGATCATAACACATAGTAGGTGACTATAGACTTGCAAGATAGGATCAAGAACTCACATATATTCATGAAAACATAATAGGTTCAGATCTGAAATAATGGCACTCGGGTCCTAGTGACAAGCATTAAGCATAGCAAAGTCATAGCAACATCAATCTCAGAACATAGTGGATACTAGGGATCAAACCCTAACAAAACTAACTCGATTACATGATAAATCTCATCCAACCCATCACCGTCCAGCAAGCCAACGATGGAATTACTCACGCACGGCGGTGAGCATCATGAAATTGGTGATGGAGGATGGTTGATGATGACGATGGCGACAGATTCCCCTCTCCGGAGCCCCGAACGGACTCCAGATCAGCCCTCTCGAGAGAGATTAGGGCTTGGCGGCGGCTCCATATCGTAAAACGCGATGGATCCTGCTCTCTGATTTTTTTTCTCCCCGAACGTGAATATATAGAGTTGGAGTTGAGGTCGGTGGAGCTCCAGTGGGCCCACGAGGCAGGTGGCGCGCCCCCACCCTCGTGGATAGGGTGTGGGCCCCCTGGCCTTGATTCTTTTGCCAGTATTTTTTATTATTTCCAAAAATAATCCACGTGAAGTTTCAGGTCATTTCGAGAACTTTTATTTCTACACAAAAATAACACCATGGCAATTCTGCTGAAAACAGCGTCAGTCCGGGTTAGTTCCATTAAAATCATGCAAGTTAGAGTCCAAAACCAGGGCAAAAGTGTTTGGAAAAGTTGATACGACAGAGACGTATCAGGTACATAGACAAAACACCGTGTCCCTAGTAAGCCTCTACTAGACTAGCTCGTTAATCAAAGATGGTTAAGTTTCCTAACCATAGACATGTGTTGTCATTTGATGAACGAGATCACATCATTAGGAGAATGATATGATGGACATGACCCATCCGTTAGCTTAGCGTATTGATCGTTCAGTTTTATTGCTAGTGCTTTCTTCATGTCATATACATATTCCTTTGACTCTGAGATTATGCAACTCCCGGATACCGGAGGAATGCCTTGTGTGCTATCAAATGTCACAACGTAACTTGGTGATTGTAAAGATGCTCTACAGGTATCTCCGAAGGTTTTTGTTGGGTTGGCATAGATCGAGATTAGATTTGTCACTCTGAGTATCGGAGAGGTATCTCTGGGCCCTCTCGGTAATGCACATCATAAGAAGCCTTGCAAGCAAAGTGACTAATGAGTTAGTTGCGGGACGATGCATTACGGAACGAGTAAAGAGACTTGCCGGTAACGAGATTGAACTAGGTATGAAGATACCAACGATCGAATCTCGGGCAAGTAACATATCGATGACAAAGGGAATAACATATGTTGTCATTACGGTACGACCGATAAAGATCTTCGTAGAATATGTAGGAGCCAATATGAGCACCCAGGTTCCGCTGTTGGTTATTGACCGGACAGGTGTCTCGGTCATGTCTACATAGTTCTCAAACCCGTAGGGTCCGCACGCTTAACGTTCAATGACGATTTTGTATTGTATGAGTTATGTGATTTGGTGACCGAAAGTTGTTTGCAGTCCCGGATGAGATCACGGACATGATGAGGAGTCTCGAAATGGTCGAGAGGTAAAGATAGATATATAGGACGATAGTATTCGGACACCGGAAGTGTTCCGTGGTTACCGGGTACGTATCGAGTCACCGGAAAGGGGTTCCCGGCACCCCTGGAGGCGCCTCATACGTCCATTTTGCATCATGCTTTTATATCGATAGTTATTGCTTATGGGTTGTTATTACACGTTATGTAACAATACTTATGCCTATTCTCTCTTATTTTACAAGGTTTACATAAGGAGGGAGAATGCCGGCAACTGGAATTCTGGGCTGGAAAAGGAGCAAATATTAGAGACCTATTCTGCACAACTCCAAAAGTCCTGAAACTCCACGAAAGTTATTTTTGGAAATAATAAAAAATATTGAGCAAAAGAAGTACGTCAGAGGGGGCCCCACCTGGCCACGAGGGTGGGGGCGCGCCCCTGCCTCGTGGGCCCCCTGTTGGCTCTCCAGTGGCCATCTTCTGCTATATAAAGTCTTTCGTCGAGGAAAAAATCAGAAGCAACCTTTCGGGACGAAACTCCGCCGCCACGAGGCGAAACCAATCTAGGGCTCCGGCAGAGCTGTTCTGCCGGGGACACTTCCCTCCGGGAGGGGGAAATCATCGCCATCGTCATCACCAACGCTCCTCTCATCGGGAGAGGGCAATCTCCATCAACATCTTCACCAGCACCATATCCTCTCAAAACCCTAGTTCATCTCTTGTCTCCAAGTCCGGGATTGGTACTAGTAGGTTGCTAGTAGTGTTGATTACTCCTTGTAGTTGATGCTAGTTGGTTTATTTGGTGGAAGATCATATGTTCAGATCCTATATGCATATTAATACCCCTCTGATTATGAACATGAATATGCTTTGTGAGTAGTTACGTTTGTTCTTGAGGACATGGGAGAAGTCTTGCTATTAGTAGTCATGTGAATTTTGTATTCGTTCGATATTTTGATGAGATGTATGTTGTCTATCCTCTAGTGGGGTTATGTGAACGTCGACTACATAACACTTCACCATTATTTGGGCCTAGAGGAAGGCATTGGGAAGTAATAAGTAGATGATGGGTTGCTAGAGTGACAAAAGCTTAAACCCTAGTTTATGCGTTGCTTCGTAAGGGGCTGATTTGGATCCATATGTTTCATGCTATGGTTAGGTTTACCTTAATACTTTTGTTGTAGTTGCAGATGCTTGCAATAGAGGTTAATCATAAGTGGGATGCTTGTTCAAGTAAGAACAGCACCCAAGCACCGGTCACTTGTTACTATGGAAAGAAATCCTCTGAGGGGCTTGTTCGGGGTATCTTCACCCCGACCAGTAGAGCAAAGAGTTGCTCCTCAACCTACTGAACCTACTGAAAATGAAAATGTTCCCTTTGAAGTTCCTTTGGGTATGTTAGAAAAACTGCTAGCTAATCCTTTTGCAGGAGATGGAACAAAGCATCCTGATGAGCACCTAATATATGTGGATGAAGTTTGTGGATTATTTAAGCTTGCAGGTATACCCGATGATGTTGTTAAGAGGAAGGTCTTCCCTTTATCTTTGAAGGGAGATGCATCGACATGGTATAGGCTATGTGATGATACGAGATCATGGAACTATAAACGATTAAAATTGCAATTTCATCAGAAATTTTATCCTATGCATCTTGTTCATCGTGATCGCAATTATATATATAATTTTTGGCCTCACGAAGGAGAAAGCATCGCTCAATCTTGGGGGAGGCTCAAATCAATGTTATATTCATGCCCCAATCATGAGCTCTCAAGAGAAATAATTCTTCAAAGTTTTTATGCTCGGCTTTCTAGTAATAATCAATCCATGCTCGATACTTCTTGTGCTGGCTCTTTCATGATGAAGACTATTGAATTCAAATGGAATTTATTGGATAGAATTAAACGCAACTCTGAAGATTGGGATCTCGACGAAGGTAAGGAGTCAGGTATGACACCTAAGTTTGATTGTGTTAAATCTTTTATGGATACCGATGTTTTTCGTAAATTTAGCACTAAATATGGACTTGACTCTGAGATAGTAGCTTCTTTCTATGAATCCTTTGCTACTTATGTTAATCTCCCCAAGGAGAAGTGGTTTAAATATCATCCTCCCATAGAAGTAAAAGTAGCTGCACCTATTAAAGTTGAAGAAAAGACTATCACTTATGATGATCCTATTGTTCCTACTTCTTATATTGAGAAACCACCTTTCCCTGTTAGGATAAAGGATCATTCTAAAGCTTCAATTGTGGTTCGTAAAAGCAATATTAGAACTTATACACCTCCTAAGCAAGTTAAAGTTGAACCTAATATTGCTATTGTTAAAGATCTCTTGGCTGATAATATTGATGGGCATGTTATTTATTTCTGCGGTGAAACTCCTAGAATTGCCAAACCTTTTGCTAAAGATAAACATAGACCTGTGGTAGGCATGCCTGTTATTTCTGTTAAAATAGGAGATCATTGTTATCATGGCTTATGTGATATGGGTGCTAGTGCTAGTGCTATACCTCATGACTTATACAAAGAAATTATGCATGAAATTGCACCTGCTGAGATAGAAGGTATTGATGTTACCATCAAACTTGCTAATAGAGATACAATATCACCCATTGGGATTGTTAGAGATGTTGAAGTCTTGTGTGGGAAAACTAAATACCCTGCTGATTTTCTTGTTCTTGATTCCCCACAAGATAGCTTTTGTCCCATTATATTTGGTAGACCCTTCTTGAACACAGTTAATGCTAGGATAGACTGCGAAAAAAGTGTTGTTACTATTGGCTTGGGTGATATGTCTCATGAGTTTAATTTCTCTAAATTTAGTAGACAACACCATGAAGAAGAATTGCCTAGTAAGGATGAAATTTTTGGTCTTGCTTCTATTGCCGTACCTCCTAGTGATCCTTTAGAACAATATTTGCTAGACCATGAAAATGATATGTTTATGAATGAAAGAAGGGAAATAGATGAAGTATTCTTTAAACAGCAACCTATCCTGAAACACGATTTGCCTATTGAAATCCTAGGGGATCCTCCTCCACCTAAGGGTGATCCCGTGTTTGAGCTCAAACCTTTACCTGATACTCTTAAATATGCTTATCTCGATGAGAAAAAGATATATCCTGTTATTATTAGTGCTAACCTTTCAGAGCATGAAGAAGAAAGACTATTGAAAACTCTGAAGAAGCACTGTGCTGCTATTTGGATATACTCTTGATGATCTTAAGGGCATTAGTCCCACTCTATGTCAACATAAAATAAATTTGGAAGAAGATGCCAAACCGGTTCGTGATCATCAACGAAGGCTGAATCCTAAGATGAAAGAAGTGGTAAGAAAGGAAATACTAAAGCTCCTTGAAGCAGGTATAATTTATCCCATTGCTGATAGTCAGTGGGTAAGTCCTGTCCATTGTGTCCCTAAGAAGGGAGGTATTACCGTTGTTCCTAATGATAAAGATGAATTGATTCCGCAAAGAATTATTACAGGTTATAGGATGGTAATTGATTTCCGCAAATTAAATAAAGCTACTAAGAAAGATCGTACCCCTTACCTTTTATCGATCAAATGCTAGAAAGATTATCCAAACATACACATTTTTGCTTTCTAGATGGTTATTCTGGTTTCTCTCAAATACCTGTGTCAGCCAATGATCAATCAAAGACTACTTTTACTTGCCCTTTTGGTACTTTTGCTTATAGACGTATGCCTTTTGGTTTATGTAATGCACCTGCTACCTTTCAAAGATGCATGATGGCTATATTCTCTGGCTTTTGTGAAAAGATTTGTGAGGTTTTCATGGACGATTTCTCCATCTATGGATCCTCTTTTGATGATTGCTTGAGCAACCTTGTGTCACATCCTAGCTAGTTCATGCATTAGAGTGTTGCATCATGTTTACTTTTTTCCAGAAACTTGAAATGGGGATGACAGAACCCCCAGCACCCCCCTGAAAACAACTAGGGTTTACTAAAATTATTTTCAATGAACCTGAAATGCCCTTCTAAAAAGTCCACCCTTTTTGTCTTGGGTTAGGACCTCTGACAAAATGGGTTCACAATTTTCTAGGTCATCACAAGATCATTGGATTAAATCATATGTACCTTGCATTTGGGCATTTAAATGCTAGTAAATATTTTAAATGCCCAAATAATTCTGGAAATAAGTGTGGGCTGTTGGAAATAATCTAAACAGAGTCCCTGATTATTTCCATGATTTTTGAAGGTGCCTAACTATTTTAAATAAAGCCACACAGTTACAGAAAAATAAAGGCAGAGCAGGCAGAGAGGTGACGCCGGCGTGCGCGAGCTCACCACGGCGCCACCTGCTTGCCGCCCGCGCCTCTGGACGCGCTGGTCGACCTCCACGTCGCCCGCTCGACCGCCCCGACACCCCATTCGCCCCCCTGCACCTCTCCCTCGCCTCTCCTCGCAATGGCCGATGCTGCCGCGCTCGCGCCGACGTGAACACCGCAGCCACCGTGCTCCCCTCGTCTCCCCGTGCTGTCCACGAGCTCCGCCTCCATCCTCCGCGCCTCTCCGTCAACCCGCGCGACGCCGAATGCCCTGCATCGACCTCTGGACCGCCATCTTTGCCGCCTCTACCCCGAGATCGCCGGCGACCCCCCGACGTCGTCAGCCCCTCCCCGAGCTCGCCAAGACCACCGTCGACTCCGCCGTGAGCTCCTCAATCGAACCCCCCTCTCCTCCGGCTCATTTGCACGCCGTAGCCGCCGCCCCCTTGCTGACCGTAGCGCGCCGCCGCCCGCGCTCGTCGTCGGTGGTGCTCCGGTGACCATATGGTCCCGGGCTTGTGCCCATTGCACTCCCCGCATCGCGTAGGAGCCGTAGGTGCTAGCGCCACCCCGCCTAGGCCACTGCAGCAACGAGCCCGAGCTCGACCGAGCTTCGGCCGCCGCTGAGCTCGTCGCCGGCGCCACTCTGGCCACTCCCCGGCCGCGCCACCACCACGGTTGGATGCGGACGAGCGTCCGTATCCCGTAGCTGTGCTCCGCGCGCCAAACGGCGCTCTGTAGGCGAATCCCGCAGCGCACCGCCGCGTCTTGACTCGTCGGTGGCTAAACGCCGGCGACCACTGACCCGTTGACCGGCGTGGGTTGACCCAACTGCCCGGTTTGACTTCACCCCCTCTCTCACTGACTTGTGGGCCCCGCCTGACTAATTACTCTAGTTAGCACTAATTAACTAGTTAGGTTAGCTACTACAGTCACTGACTAGTGGGCCCTGCCCAGTTAGTTAGGGCTAACTAACTTAGTTAGTTGACTGGGTCATCGACCAGTGGGTCCCACTGGTCAGGTTTGACCTGGTCGACAACTTTGACCTGCTGACATCACCCTGACGCAGTAAATCATTTACTGGAATTATTCTTATACAGGAAATTCCATAAATTACTTCAAACTTCAAAAAATCATAGAAATTAATATGCAACTCCAAATGCAAAGATTTATATATGAATTTTGAACACAAAAATTCAATCTTTCCATCTGTACTGGTTTCATGCATGTCAGAACACCTTAACCTTGCTGTTTAGGTGAAACAAGCTAATGCACTTATATCACCTCTTATTTTGGGTTAGCATTTGAATCCTTGATTCAAATGAACTCAAACCAATTTGTCCTAGTTGCATTAGGCCAAAACACACTCATTTTGCCATGTCATTGCATGCATCATATTGTTGCATATTGCCTTGTGATGATTGTGTTTCGATGTGTTCTTCGTGGTAGGTCCTGCCTCCGAGGATATTCACGAGTATCCAACCGAAGGGTAGTACTCCACTACCACTCTGCCAGGCAAGCAACCCATTGATCATTTCGATGCAAACCCAACTTCTCGCTTCTGCTCTCGTTTACTGCATTAAGACAACGCATTTCAAACTGCTGTGTGTTGCGGTAGCTGAACCCACTTCCTCTGCATGACCTGTCCTTGCCACGGTAACTAGATGAAACCCATTAGCATGTGTAGGAGTTGATTGAGCCATGTTTGTGTTTCTACCATGCTATGCTTGCTATGCTTAGAGTCGTGTCAGGTCTGGCTCATCGGGGTGATGAACTAGAGTGAAAGGTTGTGTCGGTAATGAGAGTGAAGTGTTGAATATGATTTGGTAAAGGTATTGATGAGAGGCCATGTAGGAGTAAATGGTGGATTGTTTCATTGAGGCCGTCCTTAAGAACTGAGATCTGTATGTGTGATTTAAGATCAGCTAATACCACGCGTTGGGCCCGAAACCAATGGACCCTCTCGGCTTATTAATCACTCTTGTCCTCTGTCCAGGAGTTGCAAGTAGTTTCTGGTGTTTGTAGTTCCTGGAGGCCGTGCGCAGCGCTGACCTTAGGGGTGGGCTGTGATGCAGTAGGCTCGTGGCATGGTGTACCGAGTCGCCCATTTGGTGTCTCGGGAACCCTGCACACATCGTTTGGGGCCATTGAGGACACCCCGGCCGGATTTCCTTGCGGATGGAACCCGAATAGGCGATAAACCTGGACTAGGGACTCGTGTGTTTAGTCAGGTCGTGGCCGACACCCTCGCTGGGCTTTCGCTTGAAGTTTGCCGAGTACATGTCGTGTAAACGGCGATAAGTGGAGGAAGCGTGTGTGAAGAAGTAGACCCCTGCAGGGTATAAAACTATTCGAATAGCCGCGTCCGCGGTAAAGGACTACTTGGTCGCTTATGCAGTTCATAGACAAGTTAATGGTTACTACTAAAAGACTCAAGATAAGTGTGAGTACCGTGGATGGCCCTCTCGTAGGATGACGAGGGAGGATCCACGGTGGAGTATTGTGATGGTGATTAGTGGAGTCGTGTGCGAAAACTATTTTACAAGTGGTGTCTCGTAGGATAGCTTAGCCAAGAGTCAAAGCTGGCTTGCTGCAATAACTCCACTACCTTCTTGAGAATGTGCATGTATAGTAGGATCTGTTGTAAGACTTGCTGAGTACCTTTGTACTCATGTTGCTTTAATTACTGTTTTCAGACGGCAACACTGCCCCTTCCGATGGGTTCTATGTAGATCTCGACGTTGACGAGTGACTTGCCACCCAGGTGGTGATCTGAGCTTGCGAAGGGCCTATGTAGATAGACAGGCTTCGTCAAGCCTTCTTTCTTTCTAGTTGTCTGTACTCAGACAAGTTTTCTTCCGCATGTGCTTGTATGTTTGTATGACTTGAGTGTCGGGTCATGTGACCCCTATCTGTATGAACATGTTATGTATGGCTCTCCGGAGCCTTTAAATAAAGTACTTTGAGTTGTAGAGTTTTGTTGTGATGCCATGTTGTATTTACACATATCGAGCATATTGTGTGTATGATTGAAATGCTTGGTATGTGTGGGATCCGACAATCTAGTTGTTTATCCTTGGCAGCCTCTCTTATGGGGAAATGTAGTCTAGTGCCTCCATGAGCCATAGTAGTCCGCTACAGCCCAGTTCACCGGAGTCCTGCTAGCCCAGCACTACTGCTCCGGTCACTTGACTGGCCGGCATGTGTTTCACTTCGTTCCTGTGTCTGTCCCTTCGGGGAAATGTCACGCGGTGACATCCGGAGTCCTGCCTAGCCTGCTACAGCCCGGGTTCCCGGAGTCCTGTTAGCCCAGTGCTACAGCCCGGATTCACACGCTGCTGACCGACATGTTCGATGTTGATTCATGTATGCCTGTCCCCGTAAGTTAGTGCCGCTTTGGGTTCACGACTAGCCATGTCGGCCCGGGTTCTCTGTCATATGGATGCTAGCGACACTATCATATACGTGAGCCAAAAGGCGCAAACGGTACCGGGCCATGGTAAGGCGACACCCGCGGGAATACCGTGCGTGAGGCCGCAAAGTGATATGAGGGGTTACCGGCTAGGTCGATGTGACTTGGAATCGGGGTCCTGACACCTTAATCGAGCTTTGCAGAGATGTGAAGAAACTAACCTTGTCTTGAATTGGGAAAAGTGCCACTTTATGGTTAATGAGGGCATTGTCTTGGGGCATAAAGTTTCTGAAAGAGGTATTGAAGTTGATAAAGCCAAGGTTGATGCTATTGAAAAGATGCCATGTCCCAAGGACATCAAAGGTATAAGAAGTTTCCTTGGTCACGCCGGATTTTATAGGAGGTTCATTAAGGACTTCTCAAAAATTTCTCGGCCTCTGACTAATTTATTACAAAAAGATATACCATTTTTCTTTGATGATGATTGTGTAGAAGCATTTGAAATACTTAAGAAAGCATTGATCTCTGCACCTATTGTTCAGCCACCTGATTGGAATTTACCCTTTGAAATTATGTGTGATGCTAGTGATTATGCTGTAGGTGCTTTTCTAGGGCAAAGAGTTGATAAGAAATTAAATGTTATTCAATATGCTAGTAAAACTCTAGACAATGCTCAAAGAAACTATGCTACTACTGAAAAAGAACTCTTAGCGGTTGTATTTGCTTGTGATAAGTTCAGACCTTATATTGTTGATTCTAAGGTAACTATTCACACGGATCATGCTGCTATTAAATATCTTATGGAAAAGAAAGATGCTAAACCTAGACTTATTAGATGGGTTCTCCTGCTACAAGAATTTGATTTGCATATTGTTGATAGAAAGGGAGCTGAGAACCCCGTTGCAGACAACTTATCTAGGTTAGAAAATGTTCTTGATGACCCACTACCTATTGATGATAGCTTTCCTGATGAGCAATTAAATGTCATAAATGCCTCTCGTAGTACTCCATGGTATGCTGATTATGCTAATTACATTGTTGCTAAATTTATACCACCTAGTTTCACATACCAGCAAAAGAAAAAGGTTTTCTATGATTTGAGACATTACTTTTGGAACGACCCACATTTTTATAAAGAAGGAGTGGATGGTGTTAGTAGACTTTGTGTACCTGAGCATGAACAGGAACAGATCGTACGCAAGTGTCACTCTGAGGCTTATGGAGGGCACCACGCTGGAGATAGAACTGCACATAAGGTATTGCAATCTGGTTTTTATTGGCCTACTCTCTTCAAGGATGCCCGTAAGTTTGTCTTATCTTGTGATGAATGCCAAAGAATTGGTAATATTAGTAGACGTCAAGAAATGCATATGAATTATTCACTTGTTACTGAACCATTCGATGTTTGGGGCTTTGATTATATGGGACCTTTTCCTGCCTCTAATGGTTATACACATATTTTAGTTGTTGTTGATTACGTTACTAAGTGGGTAGAAGCTATTCCAACTAGTAGTGCTGATCATAACACTTCTATTAAAATGCTTAAAGAAGTTATTTTTTCGAGGTTTGGAGTCCCTAGATATTTAATGACTGATGGTGGTTCACATTTTATTCATGGTGCTTTTCGTAAAATGCTTGGTAAGTATGATGTTAATCACAGAATTGCATCTCCTTATCACCCACAGTCTAGTGGGCAAGTAGAATTGAGTAATAGAGAGCTCAAATTAATTTTGCAAAAGACTGTTAATAGATCTAGAAAGAATTGGTCCAAGAAACTTGATGATGCATTATGGGCATATAGAACTGCATATAAAAATCCTATGGGTATGTCTCCGTATAAAATGGTCTATGGAAAAGCATGTCACTTACCTCTCGAACTAGAACATAAGGCTTACTGGGCTATTAAAGAACTCAATTATGATTTCAAACTTGCCGGTGAGAAGAGGTTATTTGACATTAGCTCACTTGATGAATGGAGAACCCAAGCTTATGAGAATGCCAAGTTATTTAAAGAAAAAGTTAAAAGATGGCATGACAAAAGATTACAAAAGCGTGAGTTTAATGTAGGTGATTATGTATTGCTATACAACTCTCGTTTAAGATTTTTTGCAGGAAAACTTCTCTCTAAATGGGAAGGCCCTTACGTTATCGAGGAGGTCTATCGTTCCGGTGCCATAAAAATCAACAACTTCGAAGGCACAAATCCGAAGGTGGTAAACGGTCAAAGAATCAAACATTATATCTCAGGTAATCCTATAAATGTTGAAACCAATATTATTGAAACCGTAACCCCGGAGGAATACATAAGGGACACTTTCCGGAACGTTTCAGACTTCGAAAAGGAATAGGTATGTGGTACGGTAAGTAAACCGACTCCAAAACAATTTTTATGGCAATATTTCTCCGTTTTGGAATATTTAGAAAAATAGAAAAATAAGAAGCAGTCCGGGAAGGACACGAGGGCTCCACGAGGGTGGAGGGCGCGCCCTACCTGCTGGGCGCACCCCCCTACCTCGTGGGCACCTCGTGTGCTCTCCGGACTCCGTTTTCTTGCACGTTATGTATTTTGGTCGGTAAAAATTCATTATATAATCTCCCGAAGGTTTTGACTCCCGTATCACACAATTATCCTCTATTCTTGTTTCGAGCTGTCCTGCTGCAGATTAGAGCAACATGTCGTCCCAGGATTCGGAAGGAGAAAGCTATGTGGATGATTACCTTGCAGATCCTACGGTCTAAGGAGATGTGGAGCATTGTGGTTGGACTAAGGAGGAAGAAGAGGATTATGAACCCAAGAGGAAGGAAGAGACGAGCTCAGATGAAGATGAAGCCCCATTACCTCAACCTGGGGACATGCATGTGGAGTTCAAAAAGTCAAGCCTTCCTGATAGAGCAAAGAAACCTAAGATCGAGTTTATCCCTTTTCGTCTCTTGCAGGAAAACAAGCAGGAACTATGCAAAAAGATATTAATCCTGGAGCAGGAGATTAACGACTTGAGGGATCAAAATTCTTTCCTCAAGCGCAAATTAAGAAGAAGCCTACGCCATCAACCAAATCATCATCTTCTTCACCAACAAAGGAGATATAATCACATGGGTATGGGCACTCCCCTTGGCAACTGCCAAGCTTGGGGGAGATGCCCCTGTATCGTATCACCATCACACTCCTATCTTTGCCGTTTTTCTTAGTTCGATCCTATTAGTAGTATCTTGATCTAGTAGAGTAAAGTTTATGGTATGATCTAGTTTTGAGTTTTGCTTTATGATCTCTCTATGTAATCGAGTCCGTGAGCTATATAATAAAGATTAGTGTTGAGTCAAGGGCTTGATTATCTTGCTATGATCTTGAGTGAATAAAAGAAAAGAGAAAAAGAATAAAAAGAAACAAAGAGATCATATTGATCTTATTGAGAGTAATGACTTCACATAGAAAGAGTATGATGATTAAAAATTGTTGAGAGTTGACAAGCATAGCTTTGGTCATCGTTGCAATTAATAGGAAGTAATAAGGAAAGAGAGGTTTCACATATAAATATACTATTTTGGACATCTTTAATGATTGGGAGCACTCATTAAAATATGATATGCTAAAGAGTTGATGTTGGACAAGGAAGACAACGTAATGGGTTATGTTTTCTTATATCTGAGATAAAGTATATTGTCATGGATCATCCAACATGTTGAGCTTGCCTTTCCCCCTCATGCTAGCCAAATTCTTTGCACCAAGTAGAGATACTACTTGTGCTTCCAAAAACCCTTAAACCAGTTTTGCCATGAGAGTCCACCATATCTACCTATGGATTGAGTAAGATCCTTCAAGTAAGTTGTCATCGGTGCAAGCAGTAAAAATTGCTCTCTAAATATGTATGATTGATTGGTGTGGAGGAAATAAGCTTTATACGATCTTGTGATGTGGAAGAAATAAAAGCGAGGGACTGCATAATAAAGGTTCATATCACAAGGGGCAATATAAAGTGACGTTCTTTCACATTAAGATTTTGTGCATCCAACCCTGAAAGCGCATGGCAACCTCTGCTTCCCTCTGTGAAGGGCCTATCTTTTATTATTATCTTTCACCTTATGCAAGAGCCATGGTGATCTTCACCTTTCCTTTTTACATTTTATCCTTTGGCAAGCACAGGGTGTTGGAAAAATCCTGATACATATATCTAACTGGATATGGGTTAGCATGAATTATTATTGTTGACATTACCCTTGAGCTAAAAGGTTGGGAGGCGAAACTATAAGCCCCTATCTTTCTGTATGTCCGATTAAAACTCCGTAACCACAAGTATTGCGTGAGTGCTAGCAATTATGAAAGACTAAATGATAGTTGAGTATGTGGACTTCCTAGAAAGCTCTGACATAGACTCTTTCTGATGTTATGATAAATTGCAATTGCTTCAATGACTGAGATTATAGCCTGTTAGTTCTCAATAAAGTTTCTGATTCATACTTGGCATTGTGAATAGATTATTACTTGAGCATAAGAAATCATATGACAATATCCATTTATGTTGCTGTTATGATAATAATCATGATGCCCTCATGTCCGTATTTTATTTTATCGACACCTCTACTTCTAAACATGTGGACATATTTATCGTTATCGGCTTTCGCTTGAGGACAAGCGAGGTCTAAGCTTGGGGGAGTTGATACGTCCATTTTGCATCATGCTTTTATATCGATATTTATTGCTTATGGGTTGTTATTACATGTTGTGTCACAATACTTATGCCTATTCTCTCTTATTTTACAAGGTTTACATAAGGAGGGAGACTGCCGGCAGCTGGAATTCTGGGCTGGAAAAGGAGCAAATATTAGAGACCTATTCTGCACAACTCCAAAAGTCCTGAAACTCCACGAAAGTTATTTTTGGAAATAATAAAAAATATTGAGCGGAAGAAGTACGTCAGAGGGGGCCCCACCTGGCCACGAGGGTGGGGGGCGCGCCCTACCCCCCTAGGCGCGCCCCCTGCCTCGTCCCCCTGTTGGCTCTCCGGTGGCCATCTTCTGCTATATGAAGTCTTTCGTCGAGGAAAAAATCAGAAGCAACCTTTCGGGACGAACCAATCTAGGGCTCCGGTAGAGCTATTCTGCCGGGGACACTTCCCTCCGGGAGGGGGAAATCATCGCCATCGTCATCACCAACGCTCCTCTCATCGGGAGAGGGCAATCTCCATCAACATCTTCACCAGCACCATCTCCTCTCAAAACCCTAGTTCATCTCTTGTATCCAATTCTTGTCTCCAAGTCCGGGATTGGTACTAGTAGGTTGCTAGTAGTGTTGATTACTCCTTGTAGTTGATGCTAGTTGGTTTATTTGGTGGAAGATCATATGTTCAGATCCTATATGCATATTAACACCCCTCTGATTATGAACATGAATATGCTTTGTGAGTAGTTACATTTGTTCCTGAGGACATGGGAGAAGTCTTGCTATTAGTAGTCATGTGAATTTGGTATTCGTTCGATATTTTGATGAGATGATGTTGTCTATCCTCTAGTGGGGTTATGTGAACGTCGACTACATAACACTTCACCATTATTTGGGCCTAGAGGAAGGCATTGGGAAGTAATAAGTAGATGATGGGTTGCTAGAGTGACAGAAGCTTAAACCCTAATTTATGCGTTGCTTCGTAAGGGGCTGATTTGGATCCATATGTTTCATGCTATGGTTAGGTTTACCTTAATACTTTTGTTGTAGTTGCGGATGCTTGCAATAGAGGTTAATCATAAGTGGGATGCTTGTTCAAGTAAGAACAGCACCCAAGCACCGGTCCACCCACATATCAAATTATCAAAGTACCGAACGCGAATCATATGAACGTGATGAAAACTAGCTTGACGATAATTCCCATGTGTCCTCGGGAGCGCTTTTCTCTATATAAGAGTTTGTCCAGGCTTGTCCTTTGCTACAAAAAGGATTGGGCCACCTTGCTGCACTTTATTTACTTTTTTTACTTGTTGCTCGTTACAAATTATTCTATCACAAAACTATTTGTTACCACTTATTTCAGTACTTGCAGAGAGTACCTTGCTGAAAACCGCTTATCATTTCCTTCTGCTCCTCGTTGGGTTTGACACTCTTACTTATCGAAAGGACTACGATAGATCCCCTATACTTGTGGGTCATCAGCGCCCAAGTCGGATCCCTCCTACTTGGGACGCCCCTTGCTGCTCCCCTCCCTCTCTCACCTATATATATGTGTGGGGGCACCGCTAGAACACACAACATTGATTCCTAGCCGTGTGCGGCGCCCCCCTCCACAGTTTACGCCTCTGGTCATATCTTCGTAGTGCTTAGGCGAAGCCCTGCGCGGATCACTTCACCATCACCGTCACCACACCGTCGTGTTGACGGAACTCTCCCTCGACACTTTGCTGGATCAAGAGTTCGAGGGACGTCATCGAGCTGAACGTGTGTAGAACTTGGAGGTGTCGTATGTTCAGTGCTTGATCGGTCGGAACGAGAAGAAGTTCGACTACATCAATCGCGTTGTCAAATACTTCCAATTTTGGTCTACGAGGGTACGTGGACACACTCTCCCCATCTCGCTGCTATGCGTCTCCTAGATAGATCTTGCGTGAGCGTAGGAATTTTTTTGAAATTGCATGCTACGTTCCCCAACACTAGCAGGGCTGCCCCGCCACACGCGATGAATCTTCTATGCTGGAAATATCGCGGCTTGGGTGCGGACGTGACGGTGGGCGAGCTAAGATGGCTCGTGAACAGATATCGTCACTAGTAGAAAACAGGGCATAGGTCACAGGGCAGTTTTCACATTAGCCCCGGTTCAGTCACGAACCGGGACCCATGGGGGCATTCGTCCCGGTTCGTGAGCCCAGGGGGCCGGCCGGGGCCTCGTGGGCATTGGTCCCGGTTCGTATGGAACCATTTGTCCCGGTTCGAGCCACGAACCGGGACTAATGGTCCTCGCACTTGGCCCACAACCATTTGTCCCGGTTCTTGGCATGAACCGGGACAGAAGGCCCGGATTTAGTACCGGTTCATGCCACGAACCGGGACCAATGAGGTGCCTATATATACCCCTCGCCCGCGACCAGAGCACTCCAGTGCTCTATTTTTCTCTGGCCGGCGAGGGGAGGGCTTTGTGGTGCTCTAGCTGACCTCCTATGCACATGAGGTGTTCGATGAAATGCCCGAGCCACACTAGTTAAGCTTTGTCCTCTTGAAGCTCGACCTCAAAGCTCCATTTTCCTCGAGATTTGTCTAGGTTTAGCGGCCCGTCACGTCCCATTCCCGTCTTCACCGCCGTCGACCGCCCGCGCCGATCTCGTCGCCGGCACCACCGTGGTGAGCCTCTTGTTCTTATCTTCTTTCTGAAAGAAAAAAATTCTTACTTTAGATAGATACTTGTCTAATTTTCTTACTATTTTATTCCTTCTTATTACATAGTGTGATGGTTTTGGTATCCGCCCCCGTCGGCCCCCATCCTGTCTATGATTCGGATGTGGTATATATTATCTTTTTATAACTATTTGATTCATTTATTGTTTATGACAAATATACCGACCAGCGTGACATAGATTTTATTTATCCAGGAGGTGGTTGAACCGGAAATTCTAACCGACCCTATTGTCGAGAGGTTAAATTTAGTTGAAGAAGAAAACAATTACTTGAAGGAAAAAAATTGAGGAGGAGAAGATGATATTGGAGTTGCGTTGCGGATGTCGTCGATGATCACAAGATCAAGATGGATGCAATGCGCTTGAAGATTAGAAAGATTAGAAAATATGCCATTCATACCGAGGCTTGGTATCATTATGCCGTTGGATCAATTGTTACCTTGGTTGCGATTATGATCGCATTTGTTTTCGCATTGAAATGTTTTACATAGTTTCAATGTATGGTTTAATTAATTAGATGCTCTGGAGAGCTATATATATGTTGTTAGATGAGAACTATGTATGTACTTTGGTTCTAATGTGATGATGAACTTCTATTAATTTGGTCACTTAATTATCTATTCATGATGTTCTGTAATGGTTTTTGACACACTTAATTATATATAATGCACGCAGATGAACCGGCAATGGATGTACGGTGACAGACACACCTTCGAGTACATTAAGGGCGTGCATGATTTTCTCGAAGTGGCTGAGGCAAACAAGCAGAATGGTTTTATGTGTTGTCCATGCCCTACATGTGGGAATACGAAGTCTTACTCTGACCGGAAAATCCTTCACGCCCACCTGCTTTACAAGGGTTTCATGCCACACTATAATGTTTGGATGAGGCACGGAGAAATGGGGGTTATGATGGAAGACGGCGAAGAAGAAGAGGACGATGACAACTATGTGCCCCCTGAATACGGTGATGCTGCAACGGGGGAAGCTGCTGAAGATCAAGAGGAACCAGACGATGTGCCCAATGATGCTGCAAGGGGGGAAGCTGCTGAAGATCAAGAGGAACCAGTGCCCGATGATGATGATCTCCGCCGGGTCATTGTCGATGCAAGGACGCAATGCGAAAGTCAAAAGGAGAAGCTGAAGTTCGATCACATGTTAGAGGATCACAAAAAGGGTTGTACCCCAATTGCGAAGATGGCAACACAAAGCTCGGTACCGTACTGGAATTGCTGCAGTGGAAGGCAGAGAATGCTGTGCCTGACAAAGGATTTGAGAAGCTATTGAAAATATTGAAGAAGAAGCTTCCAAAGGATAACGAATTTCCCGACAGTACATACGCAGCAAAGAAGGTCGTATGCCCTCTAGGATTGGAGGTGCAAAAGATACATGCATGCCCTAATGACTGCATCCTCTACCGCAGTGCGTACAAGGATCTGAACGCATGCCCGGTATGCGGTGCATTGCGGTATAAGATCAGACGAGATGACCCTGGTGATGTTGACGGCGAGCCCCCCAGGAAGAGGGTTCCTGCGAAGGTGATGTGGTATGCTCCTATAATACCACGGTTGAAACGTCTGTTCAGAAACGAAGAGCATGCCAAGTTGATGCGATGGCACGGTGAGGACCGTAAGAAAGACGGGAAGTTGAGAGCACCCGCTGACGGGTCGCAGTGGAGAAAAATCGAGAGAAAGTACTGGGCTGAGTTTGCAGCTAACCCAAGGAACGTATGGTTTGGTTTAAGCGCGGATGGCATTAATCCTTTCGGGGAGCAGAGCAGCAATCACAGCACCTGGCCCGTGACTCTATGTATGTATAACCTTCCTCCTTGGATGTGCATGAAGCGGAAGTTCATTATGATGCCAGTTCTCATCCAAGGCCCTAAGCAACCCGGCAACGACATTGATGTGTACCTAAGGCCATTAGTTGAAGAACTTTTACAGCTGTGGAATGGAAACGGTGTACGTACGTGGGATGAGCACAAACAGGAGGAATTTAACCTGCACGCGTTGCTGTTTGTAACCATCAACGATTGGCCCGCTCTCAGTAACCTTTCAGGACAGACAAACAAGGGATACCACGCATGCACGCACTGTTTAGATGACACTGAAAGTATATACCTAGACAAAAGCAGGAAGAATGTGTACCTGGGCCATCGTCGATTTCTTCCGATCAACCATCAATGTCGAAAGAAAGGCAAGCATTTCAAGGCGAGGCAGATCACCGGAAGAAGTCCGCCATGCGTACCGGTGATCACGTACTTGCTATGGTCAATGATTTACACATAATCTTTGGAAAGGGTCCCGGCGGACTAGCTGTTCCGAATGACGTTGAGGGACACGCACCCATGTGGAAGAAGAAATCTATATTTTGGGACCTACCCTACTGGAAAGAGCTAGAGGTCCGCTCTTCAATCGACGTGATGCACGTGACGAAGAACCTTTGCGTGAACCTGCTAGGCTTCTTGGGCGTGTATGGGAAGACAAAAGATACACCTGAGGCACCGGAGGACCTGCAACGTTTGCACGAAAAAGACGGCATGCCTCCGAAGCAGTATGAAGGTCCTGCCAGCTATGCTCTTACGAAAGAAGAGAAAGAAATCTTCTTTGAATGCCTGCTCAGTATGAAGGTCCCGACTGGCTTCTCGTCGAATATAAAGGGAATAATAAATATGCCAGAGAAAAAGTTCCAGAACCTAAAGTCTCATGACTGCCACGTGATTATGACGCAACTGCTTCCGGTTGCATTGAGGGGGCTTCTACCGGAAAACGTCCGATTAGCCATTGTGAAGCTATGTGCATTCCTCAATGCAATCTCTCAGAAGGTGATCGATCCAGAAATCATACCAAGGCTAAGGAGTGATGTGGCGCAATGTCTTGTCAGTTTCGAGCTGGTGTTCCCACCATCCTTCTTCAATATCATGACGCACGTCCTAGTTCATCTAGTCGACGAGATTGTCATTCTGGGGCCCGTATTTCTACACAATATGTTCCCCTTTGAGAGGTTCATGGGAGTCCTAAAGAAATATGTCCGTAACCGCGCTAGGCCAGAAGGAAGCATCACCATGGGCCATCAAACAGAGGATGTCATTGGGTTTTGTGTTGACTTCATTCCTGTCCTTAAGAAGATAGGTCTCCCTAAATCGCGGTATGAGGGGAGACTGACTGGAAAAGGCACGCTTGGAGGGGGGAACTCAATAATATGCAGGGACGGATATTCTTGGTCTGAAGCACACTACACAGTTCTACAGAACTCTACCTTGGTGACCCCGTATGTCGATGAACACAAGAACAGTCTGCGCTCCAAACACCCGGAGCAGTGTGACGACTGGATTACATGTGAACACATCAGGACTTTCAGCAGTTGGTTGGAAACACGTCTCAGAGGTGACACCACTGTTTGTGATGAGTTGTACTCGTTGTCCAGGGGACCATCTTCGACTGTATTGACTTACAAAGGATACGAGATAAATGGGAATGCATTTTACACGATCGCCCAAGATCAAAAGAGCACCAACCAAAACAGCGGTGTCCGCTTTGATGCAGCAACCAAGAGGGGAAAGGACACATATTATGGTTACATAATGGACATATGGGAACTTGACTACGGACATGATTTTAAGGTCCCTTTGTTTAAGTGCAAATGGGTCAATCTGTCAGGAGGCGGGGTATAGGTAGACCCACAGTACAGAATGACAACAGTGGATCTGAACAATCTTGGGTACACTGACGAACCGTTCGTCCTAGCCAATGATGTGGCACAGGTTATCTATGTGAAGGACATGTCTACCAGACCGAGGAAAAGAAAAGATAAGGAAGCGAATACATCATACGATGAGCCAAAGCGGCACATAGTTCTTTCAAGAAAAAGGGACATTGTGGGGGTGGAGGGCAAGACAGACATGTCTGAAGATTATGAAAAGTTTCGTGAAATTCCTCCCTTCAAAGTCAAGGCTGACCCAAGCATCCTGATAAACCATGAGATTATCCATGGTTACGGCGCAATAAGCAAATGACACAAGCGAAGAAAAAGTGAAGACTTTCTCCCGCAACTATTATGATGATACCATGCCAACTTTGTAATAGACGAGTATGATACCATTGTCCGTTTTGTACAAGAAGTGCATCTAGTTTTTGCCGTAACCCTCTCAACTTTCTTGCACATGCTATGTGGATGAAATGATGATACCATGCCAACTTTCAACCTTTTCAGAGTTCATTTGAAATGCTTTATAAGCCCTGAGTGCAGAGAGGTTAGGCCCGTAAGCCTGCTTTAGAGAGGAGCTCGACAGCTCAAGCGCACCGCACCTTATAAACAGGTGCGGCTCTCTCTTAGCTAGCGAGGTGGGACTAAACTCACCACCACACCGCTGTGCAAGGCCATTGGTCCCGGTTGGTGGCACGAACCGGGACCAATTCCACCCTTTGGTCCCTGTTGGTGCCACGAACCGGTACTAATGAGGCTGTGGCCCCACGAGCACCTTTAGTACCTGTTCGTGGCACGAACCGGTACTAGAGTTTCTTACTAGCTAAGCAGTTTTTTAGTCCCACCTCGCTAGCTGAGAGGCACTAGGAGCGGTTTATAAGCCCTGAGTGCAGAGACGATGAAGAAGAGGCGCAATGCTCACGTTGCTTAGCTTCAAGCCTTGAGGAATAAGGTAGACTGCATCGAGCTATGTGCAGTGCAGTCTACACTATTCCGAAAGGCTTGAAGCAAATCAACGCGCATTGCGCCTCTTTTTTATTTTTAATCATTAAAAGCAAAAAGAATTTTCATAAAGAACTTTTTTTGATAGAAACTTTAATAGCAGAAAGAATTATCATAAAGTAAAATAAATAAGTAATTAGAAACAAAATAAAATAAAATAAATAAGTTTTTTTTGTAAGTAGAAACAAAACAAAATAAATATAGAAAAAAAGAAAACAAAAAAACTAAATACAGCAAAAAGAATATTCATAAAGAACTAATGGCACTAATAGAAAGTTTATATGTTTTCTAAAACTAATGGCACTAACAGACAGTTTATAATTTTGCTGACCTAAAAGCAAAAAGAATTAAAAAATAAAGCAAAAAACAAAAGAAAATAAATAATGCAAAAAACAGAACCAAAAAACTAGAAAAAAAATTAAAAAACTGCCACCTATTGGGCCACCACGGCCTGAATACGACTAGAAACCCAACCTGGGCCAGGATTCAGGCCCGCAGAAGGCCCAATAGGCCAACAGACAGCACAGTGTGACATTAGGCCCGTAAGCCTGCATTTGAGAGGAGCTCGAGAGAGCAGCCGCAGTGGGGCTTATAAACCACTCCGAGCCCCTCTCAACTAGCGAGGTGGGACTAAAATTTTGGCCGCGGGCAGCGCAAGGCCTTTGGTCCGGGTTGGTGGCACCAACCGGGACCAATGCCCCCCCTTTAGTCCCGGTTGGTGCCACCAATCGGGACCAAAGGCCGCCGCTTCCCGCCCTTTGGGCTGCTGAAAAGAGGCCTTTGGTCCCGGTTGGTGGCACCAACCGGGACTAATGCCCACCTTTAGTCCCGGTTGGTGCCACGAACCGGGACTAAAGGCTTTGCTATATAAGTCCACACTTAGGAAATTTTCGACATACCTCGCCAGTTGCCCCCGACGCCGCCAGGCTGCCCGTGCTCGCCGTCGCCGCCCGCTCCTCATCGCCGTCGCCCCGTGCCCTTGCCTCGATGGGTCGCCGCCCGGTGCTCGTCGCCGTCGCCCTGCCCCCACGCGCCGCCCCGCCTCGTGCTCCCCTGCTCGCGCGCGCCGCCTTGGT
>NC_057811.1:24464642-24485240 GCF_018294505.1 Triticum aestivum | reverse complement strand
TATTTTCCCGTGTATGTATGTTGTCGTTGTCGATATTACCCCCTCCCGATAACTTCAATACGAGGGGGGATAACTTCAACACAAGGGGGGTCGATATACCCCCTCCTCGATAACATTATTTTCCCGTGTATGTATGTCGTCGTTGTCGATATAAAACCCCCTCCCGATAACTTCAACACGTGGGTGGGGGGGTCGATATATACCCCCTCCCCGATAACATTATTTTCCCGTGTATGTATGTCGTCGTTGTCGATATATATAA
The DNA here is from genome assembly GCF_018294505.1 of Triticum aestivum. NCBI lineage: Eukaryota > Viridiplantae > Streptophyta > Magnoliopsida > Poales > Poaceae > Triticum > Triticum aestivum. Next base: position 24,484,978 of record NC_057811.1, on the reverse strand, counting down.
CTCCCTCCCAGATAACTTCGACATGATGGACGGTCGATATGTATACCCCCTCTCGACCGTGATAACTTATTACCACGGGAGCACCCCCCGGCCCTCTCGCTCGACCAAAACTCTCGAGGACACCCAAACCCTAGAAAAAAACGATGTCGGTCTCCTACCCCCTCCCGCCGCGCCCCTACCCTTGAAGCGTTGCCTAGGCCACCCCAAACCCGGAATACGCTAGGTCTACGTTTGCACTAATATATCCACCTGCTGTCATGTTTGTGTAATAATTGCCATGTTGTAATATTTGCAGAAACAATGGAGCACGGACGAGATGAGCAAGCAGAAGATGTGTTGGGGGACATAATCTTAGCCGGAGGTGATATCTTGTCGTACCTTAACGACAATGATGGTCTGGAAGAACAGGGTGAAGAAGCAGGCTGCGGTGATCAAAGAGTGGAGGAGGAAAGACATGATTATGATGGCTCCGGTGACCCAATGCTGGTGCAAGGAGCCCGTGGTGACGGCTCCGGTGACCGAACAGAGTCCGGCCAGGTAAATATATTAGTTAAGCCTGTACTGACTAGCTAATTGATGCATTCATTGTTTTGGTATGTACACATATTAATTAACACTCGTCTTTCTTCTTTTTGCTAGCCCTCCGGATCGAGCACAACTGCGGTAATGAGACGAGGCCCAAAGAGAAAGTTGCGCTCGGATGAAAGGTTTGAGATCACAGCAATCGCGCGCGACGGCCAACCGATTGAACCCCTCCGGACAAAGGATGCTTTTGCTGCTCAGTGCGGGGTTCTAGTTAGGGACAAGATCCCGATCAGCATCCACCAATGGTATAAGCCTAAGAAGGAAGACCCTGAGGTGTCTTATGTCAATGATATGCAGAAAGATGATCTTTGGACTGAGCTGAAGGCAAATTTCACCCTACCGCCAGAGGAGGATCCGGAGAAGCCAGTTATAGAGCAATTAATCAAGTCTCATGCTCTTAAGAAGATAGCAGACCTATTCAGGAGGTGGAAGAATGAGCTGAAAACTTTTGTCGACAAAGAAGAGACACCAGAATTCGTCGGCCAGTATGAGAAGATCAGAGATCACTGGCCCGCATTTGTGGCCCACAAGACATCGAAAAAGAGTAAGAAGATGTCAGCGACAAACAAGCAGAATGCTGCGAAGAAGAAGCTTCACCATCGCACGGGGTCAGGTGGCTACCTCAAAGCCCGGCCTAAGTGGGCCAAGTCTGAGAGGGATCTGCTTGATAAAGGGATCGAACCAGAGACAATGAACTGGCCAGACCGTTGCCGGACTTGGTTCTTCGGGGCTGGCGGAACCTTGGACCCTGTATCAGGGAGGTGTCGTTGGACGGACGAGCAACTTGCAATACCCGTCAAGAAGCTTAAGCACTATATCGATGCAGCACAGCAAGGGACGTTCGTTCCAGACAGAGAGAACGACGAGCTCACAATGGCCCTCGGGAATCCTGAGCACCCTGGACGGACACGAGGCACGCCAGGCTCCGTTCCGTGGAAGGCTGGTTTTCCGGACGCGGGCGGTTACAAAACCCAGGAGAGGAGGAAAAAAGTGGAGCAGATCCAAATTCAGCGTCTGCACGAAAGGGTTCAAGTGCTAGAGGAACGAGACGGCAATAGAGATGCCGAAACTGCCCCCGAAGCTACACCGCCATCTCAGCGTAGAAGCAGCGTGGCTTCCACCGAGCTGCCTCAGCTGGAGCATGCGGCTACTCCTAGCTACCCCGTGGATGCTATCACGGAGTCTCAACATTGCTACCTTATGGCGGAATGGCAGAACTTGAAAGTCAAGGCGGCTGTTGGCTCTGTTTTACCTACTGAACACGGCGCAACCTACCACTGCCGGCCGATTCCAGAAGGATATGCTAGGGTGATGGTGGATGAAATAACGGAGGGATTTGAGGACCTCCAGCTTGACCACCCTACCGGTGAAGGGGAGACTCGGCTGGGTTTAGCTCTGAAGACTCCATGCCTATGGCGGAAGGAGCTCATCAAGCTTCCGAACTGGACGGCTCCGGCGAGTAAGGGCACTCCGCCTCCTCCTCCGCCTCCTCCTCCGCCTCCTTCTCCGGCGAGTGATCAGGGCACTCAGCCTCCTTCTCCGGCGCGTGGCGGCACTCCGCCTCCTTCTCCGCCAGCGCCGGCGCGCCAGAGCAGCCAGCCTCCTCCTTCTCTGCCTCGTCAGCAAGGGCGGAAGAGACCCGCCGCCGCTGCGGCTGCTCCGGCACGTCGTAGTCCTTCTCCTCCGCCTCATAAGCAAGGAAAGAAGACAGCCGTAGCCGCTCCGTCTGCTCTGCCGGCGTCTAGCAGTACAGCTGCCAGAGGCGGGAGGCAATACAGATTCGGTCCTTCTCTGAAGACTCCAGAGAAGTTACCATATGAGAGGACCGAGGAGGAGAACGCGAAGATCGTGCGAGCCGAAGTGAAGAACTTCTTTGAAGGGGTCAAAGCAAAGAAACATCCACCTCCGGAGGAGAAGGTAGATCTGGTGAAAGCAAAGCGCACTCTGGCTGCCCTGACAAAACCACCAAAGTCTCCGCCAAGAGGCAACTATGAGCGCGTTCTTGGAAAGGCATACGCCGAAGCGGAGCGGTCGGGAAGTACTGTCAGTGATAAAAGGATGAAAGAACGACGAGCTGGGAAAAAAATTGCCCAGCTCGGCGAACAAGCGAACCAAACGTGCCCCCCGCTCAAGGTGTCAAAAGACATCGTCGCTAATGATCCGGGTATGGTGCCCGGTTATAGCAATCTTGGAGATTACCTGCCCGACGATGTACATTATGAAATCATGGAGGTGGATAACCACAAATACCATTACGGGAAGCCTCTCGTCAAAGATGTCAAATCTCTAAGCACGATGATGCGAAGACTACATGATTGGTACATGAAAACCTGCAGAGAGTCTGATGGGATGAGTACTTTGACGCTGAGTGTTAAACCGGAGCATGACCTCGTTGGAATTGAACTGCTGAATGTTCCATTTGAGGATTTCTTCCAGTTTTACAATCTAAAGTCCCTCGATAAAACAACGATCACTTGCTACTGTCTGTAAGTAGTACTACTTCTGTCATTAAGTCTCTCTATATAGGTCAGCTCTTTCATTGCATGTATTTGTACTTATCCTCACTATATTATGCAGATTGAAGATCGCCGAATTGAAGAAAAGACAAATCGGTGATATTGGGTTCATCAACACAAATCTCATAGATGCATATACGGTTGAAAAACATCCCAAAGAAGCCGAGGCCAACTTGCTACAATCGTTGGTATTAAATCAAAACAAAGATATAATACTCTTTCCTTACAACTTCAAGTGAGTGTTACTGTCTTCTGCATATTCGGTTTCCCTTATTAGTCCAGGTTATGGTAATGTAATTGATGACTTATGCATGCATGCGCAGCTTCCACTATATTCTCCTAGAGATTAAGCTTGAGCCGGGAGTAGTAACCGTCTTAGACTCGAGACGAAAAGATCCCCAGGACTATGCGAACATGACTCAAATACTCCAGAAGTAAGTTAAATCGATCATTATCCACCATATCAGCAACTTTGTTCATTTCCTGATATTTGTCTGGCAGGGTTTGGAGAAAATTCACCTCAAAAGCCCCGGGACTGCCGAACCAGCTGCAATTTAGACACCCGAAAGTAAGTACTATAGTAGCATGTTCCACGCATCTCCTAGTGATTCAAGCGCTAGTTTGATCAATACCATTTAGCATGCTTGCTTATCAGTTTGATTGACCTCTATTTCTTGTAAAGTGGTTGTGGCAGCAACCCGGGAATAATTACTGTGGATACTACGTTTGCGAGTCCATCCGCTACCATACCTGTGAGCGGGGCTCCACTGAAGAACAATATGAAGTGCGTAAGCAATAATATTCACAATTTTATTTTATTACCATCATTTGTGTTGAGTTTCATTTATTCATATATATATGTATTGACCCCCTTCTTCAAATTAGATTTTTTGGAAGCGGGATCAACTCCTAGCAGAAGATCGTATGCTAGGAATTCAAGAGGAATTGGCGGCATTCTTCCTTGACCATGTGATCGCTGAAAACGGAGAATACTGTGTGGACCCTGTGTTCCTACAATATAATTAGGAGATTGTATTGTAAGAGATAATTATTGTATATATGTAGCCGGTAGTGTCGGATAGATATACGAGAACTTGTTGTTCGACCAATATCTCGGAGAAGGAGAGGTGGTCGATATCACTTCTCTCTGTATGCATATGTTCATGACGATCTTCTGTTTCCTTCATTTGATTACTAGCTAGCGTGTCTACTCCTCTCCATACGTATATAGTACGTAGCGTCGACCAAGCACGGAGATAAGAGAGGACACTTCTCTCTATTAATTAGCTAGCTAACACAATATATGAAACACCTAAATTAACCCCCCAAAACCCCTAAACCACACCCTTTCAAAAAAAACAAAAACCTCAGCTCCTGCCAGGTGCTGACGCGTGGATGCCTATTGGTCCCGGTTGGTGGCACCAACCGGGACCAAAGGCCCTCCTGCCTGGGCTCCCCGCACCGGCCACGTGGACGGCCTTTAGTCCCGGTTCGTGTAAGAACCGGGACTAAAGAGCTAGGGCATTAGTAACGACCCTTTAGTCCCGGTTCCAGAACCGGGACTAAAGGCCCTTATGAACCGGGGTAAAAGCCCCATTTCCTACTAGTGCGTCCCTCCCTCCTCTTCTTATCCGAGACGAAGATGAGGGACTCCAGAGCTCGGAACTTCATGTGGTCACTGGGATTTTTACTGGTTGTCATGCGATAAGCAATGATGGATTAAGTGGGGGGGGCTAGTTCTTTTTTGGGCCTCTTCCCTGTCAGTCACCTTGAAAGCTTTCTCCAAGCAGATTATTGACAACATTGTTAAATTAGAAGGGGCATTGAATGGAGAACAGCTCTTGTGTATGGGGAACCAAGAAAGGAATTAGGTCATAACTTTTGGGACCGGCTTCGATTCTTAAGAACAACTTGGTCAGGACCGTGGATATGTGCTGGTTATTTCAATGAAGCATTGAGTGCAGAGGAGCATATGGGGACAAAGGACAGAAATGATAACCAAATGACGATGTTTCGGGAATGCCTTGATGATTGTGGCCTAGTAGATTTAGGATACATTGGTCCTAAATTTACATGGTCCAATAGACAAGAGGGTGGACGTAATATTAGGGTCAGATTGGATAGGGTTGCCGCTAATGGGGACTTTATGCATATTTTTGATGATTGCACAATTGAGAACATCATCACCACCACTTTGGATCACTATGCCCTTTTGGTGACAATAACGAGAAGAGATGAAAAGGTCCGTAGCGAACCAGTCCAGCAGTCTTTCAAGTTCGAAGCAGCATGGATGAGAGCCTCTAATTATGAACATATGATTGAGGAAAACTGGAAGGCACACAAAGGAGGCATTACTTCAATAAATAACACATGTGCTCTTAATAAATTGTCCTGCAGCTTGCAAGAGTGGAGCAGAGTCTCTTTTGGCTCAGTTAAAAAGGAGATTAGGAAATTAGAGAAAAGGCTAACTGGTATTCGAAGAAATAAAGTTGTGAGCAACAACTCAAATGAAGAAAGAGAGATAGAGAAGAGACTGAGTGAGTTGTTTGAAAGAGAAGAGATCATGGCTAGACAACGGTCAAGGATAGAATGGATCAGGGAAGGAGACCGTAACACCTCCTTTTTCCATGCTCGAGCTTCCTCAAGAAGAAGAAATAACAAGATCAAATTCCTTCGAAAAACTGATGTATCTAGGTGTGAAGACCCTGAGGGTATCAGAGGTATGGTATATTATTTCTATACCTCACTTTTCATCTCTGAGCCTTCAATTTCAATTGATGCAGTACTTGACGCACTACCAGAGAAAGTTACTAAAGAGATGAATGAAGCCCTATCTCGAAAGTACACAAATGATGAAATCAAGACTGCACTCTTCCAAATGGGACCGACCAAGGCTCCAGGGCCCGATGGTTCCGGCACTTTTTTATCAAAAACATTGGAACCTACTGGAAGAAGATATAGGTGTTGCTGTTAAAGGATTTCTTATGGGCCATGACATTCCAGAAGGTTTCTGTGACTCAGTAATTGTTCTAATCCCAAAATGCAACAATGTCGATTCTCTTGGTAATTTCCGGCCAATAAGTTTGTGCAACGTCATTTATAAAATTGCCTCTAAAGTTATTGCCAACAGATTAAAGCTCTTTTTGCCAGAAATAATTTCCGACCAACAAAGTGCCTTTGTACCCGGGAGGCTAACAACTGATAATGTACTCATAGCATATGAATGCCTCAATACTATAAGGAAACAAAAATCAAAATGCCCCTTTTTTGCCTTGAAAATCGATATGACCAAGGCATACGATAGGATAGAGTGGAGCTACCTCAAAGGGGTGTTTTTAAAGCTGGGCTTCCATGTTAATTGGGTTGATATGGTAATGAGATGTGTAACTTCTGTTAAATACACTGGAGTCAATGGATTTTTAACGGATCCTTTTATTCCAACAAAAGGTAACAAGGGGACCCTATCAGCCCTTACTTATTCTTGCTGTGTGCTGAGGGTCTATCTTGCCTATTGCAGAAAAAAGAAGAATCAGGGGAGCTGAAAGGTATTCGCAATGGGAAGAGAGGCCCTTCTACCTCACATCTCCTACTCGCTGATCATAGCATGTTCTTCACCAGGGAAGACAACAGAAGTGTTAACGCGCTTAAATCCGCGTTACATACCTACTGTGATGGTTCTGGGCAGAGAATCAACATGCAAAAGTCGTCCATATTCTTTGGCCCTCACTGTGAGGAAACAGTGAAAGACAAAACAAAATAAAATATTGGGATACAAGATGATAAACTGCAGGACACTTATCTTGAGAAACAAAATTTTAAAACAAAAAAAGAAGAAAAAACAAAATAATATAGAACAAGAAACAAAAATAATTCGCGATGCAATTAGGATGGCCCATTCGTGCTTGCTTTGCACGTAAACTCCACTGTTTGCTAAAAACTAGTTATGGTTTAACCCCACATTCTCATACGCTGACAAATGGCACATTGCATGTGCACCACTTTGTCGCAAACCTGGGTGACTTCATTTTTTACGCAGATTCGTTATTCAAAACCTTTTATCTCTTAAATCATGTGTCCAACTCTTGAACTGTTTTGGCGTTGGATTTCTCTCATCCAGATATACGAAAGTAGATATCATCTTAATAGGTTCGACGGTTTTTTTTTTGAAAAAAAAGGAAACGTAAAAAATCAAAAAGATAACAAAATCCATCAAAAAAACAATACAGTCAACCAAAAAACCGAATAACAAAGAAAAACCGATGCCTGGAAGCATGGTTGCCAGTTTTCACGTTTTTCCTTTTTGAGAAGCACAATTGTGTTTCTCGTGGAAGCACAAGTCTATGCTTCTCGCGAAATCTAGAATTCACGTAGAAATACAATTTTATTTTCCCTTTCCAAGAAGCATAGTTTGCGGAAGCAGATCTGTGCTTCCACGAGAAGCAAAAAACTCCATCTCATGGAATCACAACTTCTTTTTCTCTGGCTGTGCTTCTCACGGAAACAAATTTGTGCTTCTCATGAAAGCACAAAGTTTTTTTTCCTCATGAAAGCTAATATGTGCTTTTTGTGGTAGCACAATGTTTTTTCTCTCTTTTGAGAAGCACAACTATACTTCAAAAAAATATTTTTGTTATTCCAAAAGCCAAGGAAACAAGGCGTAATGTGCTTTTTGTGGTAGCACAATGTTTTTTCTTTCTTTTGAGAAGCACAACTATGCTTCAAATAAAATATATTTTTTATTCCAAAAGCCAAGGAAACAAGGCGTAATGTGCTTTTTGTAGTAGCACAATGTTTTTTCTTTCTTTTGAGAAGCACAGCTATGCTTCAAAAAAACTATTTTTTTATTCCAAAAACCAAGGAAACAAGGCGTAAACCTAAGAGACAGAATAAACCAAAATGCCATCTAAAACACGTACAAACAAATAGAAAACAAAATAGAGGGAACATCCACAACAAGTGGTGGCGGCCGGACGCACCACTCGTCGAGCTCCTGGACCACGAAAATGACCCTTGCGGGAACCTCGCGAGGTAAAACAGTTAGATAGTTGCTGCCCACTATTTGACACCATTATGTGTCGAACATGAGGGGGTGTGGGGGAGCTCCTGTTTGACGCAGCAAGCGTCAATTAGTTAAGCAAATGCACATGCGAGCTTCCTATTGGGCTAGCCCATTTAACCAGCGACGCAGTGTAGGGAGAGAATTCACTATAGCTACCCCATACTGTAGCGAGCGGCTCATTTTAGCGACCTTATCACTATAGGAACCAGTTTTTAGTTGGTTATTTTTTATTTTGAATTATTTTACAATAAGAAAATTCTACCAAAGTGAATTGTTTTTTAAACACAAACAATTTTGAGGTTTCCAAATATTTTATGAAAAATACAATTTCTTTTGAAATTTTCAACATTTTCTGATACCCCAAACATTTTTTTTAAATTCCTGAACAAATATTGAAAATGAGAAGAAAAAATTGAATTTGTGGAAACTTTTAGAAAATGGGAGCATGTTTAGAAATTCTGACAATTTTTTGAATAAACGTGAACTTTTTTTTAAATCTCCCACCCCCCCTCCCCCCCCAAAAAAAAAGAATTTCTGAATAACTTTTTAAAATGAGAACATTTTTGAAATTCCAGAAAAGTATTTGAAAACATGATCTGTTTTAAAAACCCTGAACATTTTTTAAAATTCAAAACTTTTTAAAAAAAGGAAAAAAGAATAAGAACCCCATAAAAAGGTAAAAGAAACAACATAATAACAAAGAAGAAAAATAGACCTGGTCCAATCTAGAACCTTCTAGAAGGTTTCGAAAACCAGGATATGTAGAACGCTAAACATGTCAGCCCAATTAAGTTGCTCCTGTGTCAGTTTTTTTGCTGCAGGGTAACAGTTGGCGACAAATAGGATTTGCGGAGGTGTGGACTCAAAGCTCAATGTGGTTGGTGTCGCTGATGCATCGATAACACCATTGCACCAACGACGGTGACAGACCAGGCCGATGACTATTGGAAGGCACCGCTGCCGGCGCTGAAAGATGAAGAGTCGGCCGAACTGGCTACCAAATGTTGGAGTATCGAATAAAATGTTGTGAGGGCATCTTTAGTCGGTCTTGGCAAATCCGACTCCTATACGCCCGCGAGCGAATCTGGGCATGCCCACGAGCAGCATCCGCCGGCCCTTCATATGTTGCACCGCGCATCCACATACCTTAAATCTGCATCCTTAAATCCATGCAATCCATGCATATGTCGATCTTACGATACAAATTGTCCGAATTTAATAGTTCAAAACAAAGCAAAGCAAATCATAGTTTAACAAATCGTACATGCCAAAATGAAACCAATATCCCGTGGCTTTGGATAATTGGTTGGGCGCGTGCTCCGAGCAGAATGAGTCCTACTCCAGGCGGAATCCGTCTTGCTCGTCTTGCTCGTCCTGCTCTGCCTGCATCCGGGCTGCCTGCTCCACCTGCATGATGGCCGTAGCCGCCCTCGCCGCCTCGTACTCCCTACAATCGTTGATCTTCTTATTTTTTTCACAAGCCACTACTTTCCATGCTCATCCAAACGGGTTTCTTCCGCCAACAAGATCTTCACATCCTTCGTGTCCCGTGCGACTTGCAACCTCTCCTTCTCAAGCTCAATATCACCAAATGTCTCGGCCTTCTCGAGTTCCCATTTGATCGCTGCATGTTGCTTGTCCAACTCGATCTTCTCCCTCTCAATTTCGATGTTCTTCTCCACCCTCTTCTGGTCCCACGACATCCTCTCCTTTTGCGCATCCAACATGAACTTGTACATCTCCTCTTTCTTGTTCTCCCTTACCAAAAAAATGCCCGTCCATTTGGACGACATTTTTTTAGCCGCAGCCGCGCAGCGTCACAAGAGGCCCGCGCCTTCTCCCATTTTTTTTCCATGACTTGTCGGTTATCCTTTGGCATGGTGGCTCTTTCTTTCGTGACGGCAACATCGTCCTCGTCATCGTCCAACCCAATTGATTAGTGGGAGCTTGAGCCATTATTCCTCTTCTTGCCGGCCTTGAGGTTGGCCACAATTTGGTTCCACTTTGGCTTGCCGGTCTTGAGGTCGGTCACAACTTGGTTCCACTTCGGCTTACCATTTAATAAGATCCAACAATGGCTAAAAGCAAACGGCTTTTTCTTCAACTTGTGATACAAAGTGGCCGCCACATCCATCTAGTGAACAACATATGTATGAGCACGAGAATGCAAACACAAGAAGTATGTACAAATGATGACAAGATGAAGCAATTGAGCTTACGTGAGTTGCTACTCCCATCCCATTTTGAGTGTGTTTGGTCACTTCTGAGTAGTAGTCGACGTACTTGTTCACTTCCCCTTGAATGATCCCCATCAATGTTAGAGAGATGCCACATTGCCGGTGATCGCGATAGGATGAGGCTCCACATACTCCTTTTGTTCATGATACTCCTTCCAAATCTTCTCCCAATATGTGTTTCCCTTTTGCTCGGTGCCGCATATTGGATCCGTTCTTGTGGCCAACCAAGCTTTGACCAACAAGATGTCCTCATATCTTGAGAATGCCGGACCTCTTGCCTTTGATGTCTTGGTCTTCTTCTTCTTCTTGCTTGGATTGGGATTGAATATTATCCCAGCTTCAAATGTGGTGGTGCCCTGCAATTCATATTCCATTCCGTTCGGATATTCATTGTCATTGATCATGTTCGACATGAACACCTCCTACATGATCATGGTTTGCAAGCATTCACCATGTGCGAAATAAACTAGTGGTCTATGCACAAATTTGATCGGACAGGAGCAAAGAAAACATATCGACTCTTGTTCGGTCATTTGATCGATCATGTCAAGTGCAGCCGCCGCCGGTGCCCGTGCTCCCCCGCGCTCGAACGAGCTACGGCGAGTCACATACGTCCACTGTCGGGTTCTGCGTCGGCGGTAAGCTGTCCGAAATGGCCTAGCCGGCTGTCGAATTCTCGTCAGTCCCAACGGTGTCGGACGGCGTAATCCGCGTCCGCGCTCGGATGGAAGGGGTGTGGGGTGCAGGGCGCGGCGGAGGAAACATCTGCTCGACCATGTCCGAACCTCCCTGCGACGCCCCGCCGCCTCCCTCTCTCGCTGCCGGCGCCGCCGCATCTTCCGGGCGACGTTCTCCGCCTTGCAAGATGGAGCCGAGGAAGGGACGGCGACGGACCAGTCGGACATCGTCTCCGTCGTGACGGTCGGGGTCGGGCTGGACGACATCTACGGCGGCGGATCGGGACCGGTGGTGAGGATGGGGGCAAGGGTGGCGGACGGCGAGGGCTCAGACGCGGGAAAGGATGGAGGGTGGGAGGACGCGGAAGGGTTTAGTGGATTTGATGAAATTTGCGGTGGGGGTCAAACTATATCCACTTCATATTTAAGCTGGATATTAGAGATACCGGTCATCCCGGACATTTAATGCTAATTTAAGGCGTCCGTTTGGATTGAAATTTCTCGATCGGCTCGCCCGATCGTTTGAGACGTTGTAGATGCTCTCACGTCTGAACTTCCATCCACCTCGCGTCCTCACCCACTAGTTAACGACAATGGGTGACTAGTAGCATCGTGTCAGCCATTGTCGTCTAGGAGCTAGCCCGAGTAGTCCCGGCAGCGGTCACCGGCCGTCGCGATCGACTAGCCAGCTAGGTCGTGATCGCCATCTTGCATCTTGACGTGTTTGTTTTTATCCGGGGCGTGCAGCGTCCGCACTGACTAGCCAGGACCAGGACACACGACAGGGACCATCACACGTGACACGGCCGGACAGCGACGGACACATGTATGGATCTTAACTAGCGCGCATCCAGGCCGCCAGCCCGGGATCCAACGGCTACCGATCGATCCATCCATAGTCTGTATCAGCTCGATCGCGCTAAGTCCGTGTTGGAGTTGGAGTACAACGCATGCTGTGTGCATATGGTTGGCAATTTGGTCCCGGCCGGCGGGGACCGAGGCACGGCATCGCATGATTAGGGTAGATGGGCATTGGGCAGTGCATGCTTCTGTACTTTAATAGATTCTCTTTTTTGTGCGATTCCACTTGATTTCACCTCTGTTCCTGCGATATCCACATGCATGCTGCATGCATGTCTTCGATTTAGGTCCAGCGTGACATTATTGGATCGAGCACGCCACGCACTTCTTCCGATCCAATATTGGCAGGATTCTCGAAGCACAACAATACGAAACAAGATATAAACGTTAGGGCATTCGATCCGTAAAACGGACACCGCATCCATCCGCGTCCGGAGGACCAGTCCGTAGACATGGATACGTCAATCGGCCATCCAAAACTATTTCCATACATTTCGAACTGCCTTTCAACGGACCGGACAAAATTCATGCAAGTTCAGATAGAAAAAATAGCACAAATCATCCATACATAGCATCCAAATAAGTCTAGTACAATAAATAGTTCAAATTCAACGAGAAATAGTTCAAATCCAACGAGATTAATCGGATGTCCAACAAGTTTTTCATGGATGATCATATTGTCCCACACATACAACCCCTTGAGCTTCATCCAACAATGTATGTGCGTAAATGATTTGCCCTCTGACCTGTGGTACATTACGGCAACGCGTACAACCTCCATAACTTGTAGAGCAGCATTGAGTGAATGAATGAATCAATCAATAAGTTGAGCAAGAAGAAGCAAAACTTACGATCTCCATGGTTGCCGCGTGCAATGGCCACTTTCCCACCGGCCGGTCAACCACGCCACAAAACTTTGTGACGAAGTTCTGGATGGTGCACCATCGATACACTAACGACTTCACATTGTGTTCATCGATGATGTGCATGTCATAGGCCGCCATGTGCTTCTGCGCATGAAATGAGCCATGCACGCGCTGCCAAAAGAGCCCCCTACTGCTCCTTCCTACGAAGTCCGCCGGTACTACATTGCACTACAACTCATCCTCCACAGTCGAGTATCCCGCAATCATTCTTACTCTAAAAAACGACATGGAGTTCGAAAATAAGCTCAATGGCATTTGACCAAACACCTTCCGGGTGTGGTGTCCACTATGGAAGTCATCAACGGGGCCGGAGGGTACCTGACTATGGACGGATCCTGGGTGGACAGCTCCATAGTAAAAGGCGGGTGGGCATGTGGGTGGTGATTGCGGCGTCCGACAATGCGTGGGTGGCGGACAGAGGAGGAGGACGCGGATGCAAAGCAAGGGGGGTAGGGATGGAGTGATATAGAATGGGACCAGGAGGGGATTTGAGTGGGTCGGGGTGTCGGAATCCTCGTGGCGGTGGTCCGGACTCCGGCAAAACTCCCCCAAGTTTATTTCCAATTTACAGGATAAAAGACGTCTGAACCAGTCGGCGGACTGATACAGCTCCGTGTTGGATGACAAAACACGTCCGGACCGCGCGGTCCGGACGGTTGCGGGTGGTTTGAGCGTCGGCATAGGAGATGCCCTTATCTATAATACCTAAATAGTTGATCCCCACTATCATATTTCTCTTAACATGCAGCCTATCCACCTCATCAAGTAGGCCCACGTGTAAAAATACCCCCCACTAGCCCATGGAAATTGCCATGTCATCACTGATTTTTTTTTTCTCTCAATAGTAAAGCAACCTGAGGCCAGGAATTGCAATCTGGAAGCAGGACCGGCAAGTTGGTCTCCTCCACTTCCCCTTCCTGTATAAATGCCTTTGTTTCCCCGTTAATCTAATCTAACAAAACGTACTTGCATTTTATTCTTGGAAACCCTTCCCCCACCTCAATTTCATGGCGTCTTCTCCCCTTCAGTTCTCCATCCACTTCCTTTCCATGTGTATATATGTTCACCTCCTCTCCACGTCCCTCCCACCTCTCCTCCCGCACCAGGTCACTGCCTTCCAGCCACGTTTTCTACAATTGATGCCGCCTCATCCTGATTGTAGCATGATGGGGCTCTTCTCCCCTTCCAGCGCTTGCGTCAGATCCACCCCATCGTTTTCGTCGAAGGAGAGATCAATGCCTCAGACCAATTGTCATGTATTCATATACGCTGCTGCAGGATGAACCTCGTGGCTATTGTCCCTTCCTCATCCCCCAACCATGGCATCAGTAAGAGCATCTCCAGCCGCGCCTCCAACAGGCCCTCCCCAGGCGTTTTTGCGGCGCCGGCGCCGAAAAAACGGCCCAGTCGCCCCCCAGAAGCCCTTTTTCGCCGGCTCGGGCCGAAACTGGTGCCGGTGGACCCAGGCAGAACCCGGCGCCCCGGGGGGCGCCTGGGGCGCCGGCACAAGCCAAAAGGGCGCGTGGGTCCGCCCTGTCGGCGAGTCGAGCGCCTCTTCCCGCCGTTTCTTCCCGCTTTCCTCCACTTCCCTCCCATTTTCTCCATTCCTCCCGCCAATCTCCCTCCCGCTCGCCTCCCAGCCGGCCGCCATGCCACCGAAGAAGTACGCCGTCCCCCACGCCGCGGCAACCGCGACCACCTCCGTCACCCAGCCGAAGCAGAGGAAGCCGAGGGCGCCATCGTCCAAGCCACCGGGCATGACAAACGCCGAGTGGAGGGCGGAAGTTCAGCAACGGGAGGCTGTCACCGCCGACCGGCGGAACAGGGCCATCGCTAAGAAGGCCCGTGACAACGTGGCATGCGCGACTGCGGCTGCCGCTTCGGCGGACCAAGCCGAGGCCGAGGCGACTCGCGCGGGGATGATGAATCCACCCGGCAGCCACGCCCAGTACGCGCCCTGGGGCCAGCAAGGCGTCGGCTCTCCGTCGCAGCAGCCATGGGGATCGCCCTCGCCGGGCTACGCCGACGGGGACGCGCACGGTGGGTTCAACCCAAACGTCACCTTCCCATGGACACCCGGCCCAGCGCACGCCCTTGCCCGCCTTCGCCGGCGTGCAGTACCCTCCATACAACTACTCGCAGCCCGCCTACGCTTCCTCCCCGACGCCCCCTCTCTGCCGTGGCGCGCTGCCCTTCTCGCACCTCGGCGACACTGACCTGGCTTTCCTGCTGGGCGGGGCGGACATGCTCCAGAGCAACGACGAGGCGTTCAAGGCGTGGTACTTGGCGGAGCATGGCCTCATCCTGAACCAGCTTCCCTCGAGGACGCTGCCCACGCCCACGCTCACGCCGACACCCCTGCCAAGCCCGAGCGATGATGCTGCCGAGACTCCCCGTAGCACAGAAGCCACGCCGACGCCGCCAAGCACAGAGACCCCGCCTAGCCCACGCACGCCGACTTCGCCGACGCCGGAGGCCGACCTCGCCGTCTGATACGCACGAGCGTCGTTTCTGCTTTTTGTACGTCGAACTTTTCATTCGATCACCGAACTTGTGGCCGCTTGATCGCCAGATTTGTGGCGTCTATTTTGTGCGCGGGAATGACTACGTTTGAATTTGCCGCGGCTGGGGGGGGCGTGGCTGGGAGCTAGGTCGCCCCCAGGGCCAATCTAGCGCCGGTTCGCCCCCAGGCCGCTCTTTTTCGGCGCCCTGGGGGGCTGAACGGCTGGAGATGCTCTAATGTGTTTTCTCCACCAATACTGATCTATGTGCAGGGCGGATGACTTCTTCATATGTTTTTTTAATGATATTATGCATGCGTGCAGATCGGTCAAAAAGGGAAAACTGTTTGTCCCCAAGAAACAATACTCATCAGGCTGTGCCCGTGATCTGTTTGTTGTGTTTTCTGCAATCCCATTGTTCTCACGATGACTTGATGGATGTGTGCGTGGTGTTCATCCCTGGCCTGATGGATGCGTGCATGGTGTGTTATCAATGCATCCATGTTTCTGGTCGATGCAGTAGCTGCAAGCTGCTGTGGTCAACTACCTCCGCCTCTCCATCCAGTGTTGCAAGTGGCCGACCTGAGAGCACAAGGCGCACAACATCATTGCCTTTCTCCCCCTCCCTGTTATCTCTCTTAGTAATGACATGTCCCCTCTCTTCTACATAAAATTCATGGCAGCCAGGACAAGGAGTATCCCTTCGTTAAAGATAGTACAGTATTATATATTCTTTGCTCAGCCGCAGAATGAGAAGGTTCCTAATTGAAATAGGGTGGGATTTCATCATACGTGCTTATGATTTCTTCTCTACCAATTACATTAATTCTCATCTGTGCGAACAAGCGTGGGCGGCGTGTGTATGCGCTCAGGTGGCGGCCAACGGGCACGGAGGGCGGAGGCAGTAAGCTGACAAGGTCCGCAACAAGAACTGCATTTTTTTAGATGAGCAACAAGAACTGCTTGGACAGCTCTTTTCGGGAGAAACGAGCAATTGTTTTGGGGTTGATCTCCACCTAGTAACTCGCCCCATTTTTTAGGAATTAATTAACTAGCCCCTAATTAATTACCTAATTAGGGGATTAGGGATTAATCTCTTAATTGATGTAGATGAAAGAAAATGCCCTTTTAAAACTACCGTAAATAGCAATTGATGTGTTCTGTTGTAAAATTTTATTTTATCCAAGCTAGCTAGATTGCCTATTAGACGCTTGAAAAAATGCCTCAACTATCTAGCGAATTTCTTAGGAAATACTGTAAGAATTATTAATTAATCCCTTCCGTAGAATATTATCGAGTTAGCTATTACTTGCTAGAGTTTGAATCTGCCTTATATATGATTTCAACTCTGCAAGTAATCCACATTGACCACAATTCTCAAAACTTGAACACAATTTGCCCCGCAAGCAAGTTTCTGCACTTGGGTACTAATGGCTGATAACAATTGGATGAATTGAGAATTGAAAAATACTTCTATTAAAGTTTTTTAACTGCACATTTTTCTATTTTCACATCTATGCGTCTACGCTACTTAATGAACCGCGGTAGACTTCACGTAGGATACCACCTAATTCAACCCGTGACTAAAAAGAATGTCACTGAATTCATGAAACCTACATATACTGCTGAAATTTAGAAGTTGAGAATATTATGAAAAACCCTCATATGTATGATTACCCACTTGTAACCATATATTCTTTAAGAAATGAATAGCATATTTCCATCAATTTTATAGGGAGCATCGGTCAGAATAATAGCAAAGCATTATGGAAATCGATCTTTCAAAATGAATGGACCAGGTCTAACTCTTTAACATGTTTTATCAATTACACTACTACATGCAAAATTCGGAATTATTATTAATCAGTTGTACATCTATATGAACATTGATCCTATAAATTGCTAGGAATTTCCGCAGCAACGCGCGGGGAATTATCTAGTAACCACAACGTGGGGAACCAAAATAATTATAAAGCTTTTCCCCATATTGTAATTCTAAAGTTCGGTTGCCTGCAAAGTTTAAAGTTTATACGTGGCTTCATTTGAGAGAAACAAAAAGGAGAAACCTTGTGGGTTAGTCGACTAACACATATCTCAAAGCAATATTGAAGGGCAAGGATAAATGTTACAGTGCACTTGGGCTTAGAAAAACCACTCACGATGATTCTCAAAACATAGGAATAAAAGATAATATAATTATATATGGTCCGTAGCACCCGCAGGGTTTGGGTACGGGTGGAGACACCCCATACCCTTACCCGTCTCCCCTAAGCTTACACATCACCCTTACCCATACCCGCCAATGGGTATAATTTTTTCCTATGCCCGTTACCCGACAGGGTAGATGGGTACCCGCGGGTAAAATTACCCATGTTTGCAAAGCATCAATTTGAACAACTCATAGTCACAAAGAACAATGTATGATCATAATTTATAAACAACAACACATAATTATAAACAACAACACGTCTCAAACAACAACACATTTAATAAATAACATCACTTTCTCGTAAACAACAACACATCAAAACATCATCACATGGTCATAAACAGGCAACACATAGTCATACATTTTGAGTTCACAAATTCACGACAAAGTGTAGAGATAATTTTGAGTTAAAATAGATTTTATATGGGTACATGGATATGTGGGTATGGGTTATGCGATTACATACCCGTACCCGCTCTACCCGATGGGTTTTAGATTTTCCTATTTATATACCCATGGGTAACTTTTTGCCCATACCCTTACCCTCATAGGGTTTTTACCCGCAAGGTACATGGGTAATGGGTACCCATTGCCATCCCTACGGTCCGTTTGGTTTGCAGGATTCTCGGTATGCAAGAATAGGATAAATGTAGGATAGGAGTGGCACTTATCATTTGGGATAGGATTAAAAACAACCCGAATCTGGATCAAAAGGTGTGAAAAGCCCAAAGAAATTGTATCAAGAGATTTTGGTGGATGGAAATTTCCTCCAAAAGAAATTTCTTAAGAATTTCCTCCAAAAGAAAATTATAAAGAAATCTTAAGGAAGTTTTCTTAAGAATTCCAGTCCTAATGAATCGAATGACCTAGGTAAAAAAACGATGGATCGTACTATCATCAATCCTTTGAACGAAAGAGGCGTATCATGTTCTTCTCCTATCCTACAGGCCGGGTTGAAAAACTATGGTATTTTCCTCTTCAAAAAATGTTTGACATAACAACAAAAACAAAACAAGAACAAAATGTAACATGACATTTGAGTGGAGGGAACTTTTCCTCCAAAATAGAGTGCAAAGGAATCCTTATGAAAAAAACAAAATCCTATGTATTCCAGTCGTACTATAATTTCTGTAACTCTGCGTATTAATAGTCCTGGAAACTGTTGCAAAATTGACATGTAGAGAGAAGCAGGTACACTGTTCTAGATGGAACCAAATACTGGAATAGATCAATCATGCACGGAGGAGATATTTTCCTTGAGTGTCTAATTGTGATTGGTCCTACTGATCCTACCCCGCCTGACCTTTTTCCATCATGCAGTACAGCGGGAAGCATCGATCTAGATGGATGGGTTTAGTTTTGTTGTCATGCACCTTGGCTGAGACGAATCTCACCTCCCAATGTTCCTCGTCAAGTTTTAGTCAAGCTCGTGTGCCTACTCCATCGGTGCCCATCGATAGGTCCTACCAATCTACCATTTGTTTCATTTTTATTCTTATCGATTCACTGTCGAATGATAGCAATGTTTGTGTGTGCGCGCTTGCCTTTCTTTTTGGCGGTAAGAAGCTACTACAGTTACCGGAAATCCGTTCGTGCTCCCGGGAGCCCGCGCTCTTGCACGCCAAAAAATATATTTTAAAATGTGAAAAAATTCCAAACAAAAATTTGACGCATACATCTCGATATTATATGTGTGCACGTCAAATCTTAAAGAAAACCGACATTTTTTATGGCTTGTGTAAAAAAGACAAAAGGATGTCTTATGAAAATCATTTTTTAACATCGTAATTTATCTTTTTCGCACGCGACACATAATTGTCGGGTTTTTCATAAAACAACTTTGTGAGCATGTACAATATCGAGATGTGCGCGCCAAGCTTTTCTTTGAATTTTTTTGACATTTCAAAATATGTTTAAAACACATTTTGAAAACCAGGAGCGCGCGCTCCCATGTGCCAAAACGCCACTCTCGTCCAGTTGATACTCCCTCTGTTTCTAAATATATGACGTTTTGGTAGTTCAAACAGAGGGAGTATATGAAGTGTTATTTCAGAAAACGAAATCTCATAGCTAGTAGATATTTCCAAGACTGATTAAGTAACATTCAAAGGTTAAAGCTAGCTAGGTATGCAGCACAAGCGTGTCAAGACAGTTGGCGGAAACGACGCCGTGCTGCATTATTGACGTTTGCTTGTGTATGCATCAAAACTCAGATCTTGGCAGCTTGTATTCCACTATTCATGTCATGTGCTGCTCCGGTTGGTACACCGTCCACGTCACACCTCCTTCTGAACTGAGATATCTCTCTATCGATAAATACCGCTACCTAGCTTCCAGGAAAATCGTACATTTGTTTTCGGAGAACGGAGAAACATATAATCACTAAGTAGGAAAAGGGGCTTTTACCCCGGTTCATAAAGGCTTTTAGTCCCGGTCCTGGAACCGGGACTAAAGGGTCGTTACTAATGCCCTAGCCCTTTAGTCCCGGTTCTCACGAACCGGGACTAAAGGCCGTCCACGTGGCCGGTGCGGGGAGCCCAGGCAGGAGGGCCTTTGGTCCCGGTTGGTGCCACCAACCGAGACCAATAGGCATCCACGCGTCAGCACCTGGCAGGAGCTGAGGTTTTTGTTTTTTTTGAAAGGGTGGTTTAGGGGTTTTGGGGGTTAATTTAGGTGTTTCATATATTGTGTTAGCTAGCTAATTAATAGAGAGAAGTGTCCTCTCTTATTTCCGTGCTTTGTCGACGCTACGTACTATATACGTA